>NC_028647.1:30521887-30532976 GCF_001406875.1 Solanum pennellii | reverse complement strand
CCCCCCCCCCCCCTTCCACTCTAAAATGCGTTCAATTGGAAAGTTTAACTTCACCACCCTTGTTCTAATTTCTATAGATGCAAAGCAAGCATGCAACCAGTCCATACAAAAAATGACATCAAAATCTAGCATATAAAGTTCTACTAGTTCAACATAAGTAAATCTATTGGGAAACATAATAGGACAATTTCTATACACCCTTTTTGCAACAACTGACTCACACACCGCTGTTGACACCATTAAAGCTTCATGCAAGATATTAGGGAAAATGTCTTACTTTTTAGATACTAGGGGAGTAACAAATGACAAGGTACCACCGAGATCAATTAATTCATATACATACATAGAGAATACATTCAACATACCGGTCACCACGTCGGGGGAAGTTTCTCGCTCACCCTTAGAGCGGAGAGCATGTAAGCGATTCTTATTCGGAGCATCATTAGAATCACTTGCTTTCCAAATACCCTTGTATTGATCCTTCACATTAGGGCAATCCCTAACCTTGTGGCCACTCTTACCACAACAAAACCAATTGCCGTTCCAACTAAGCATTCACCTAAATAACCCTTTCTACACTTGGCACAAGTGGACTTCTTGTTCAGTGAACTAGTATCCCTTTCCTTTTTAGGCCTAGGGTTAGACACCCTATCATCAAGAGCCTTAGGGACCTTGGAAGGAACATGATTAGACACTCTCTTCTTGAACCTAGGCTTGTCTTGGATATCAATGCTACCCTTTGACGGAACACCTTCAATAGATCTTGCCCTCTTTGCATCCCAAGTGTTTCTCTTAGCCTTTCCCTCTTCCACTTGCTTAGAATGAACCATGAGATGATAAATGTTCATATTTTCATGTAGAATAGTCGAATGATATTCCTCTTGCAAGTCATCGAACACTCCCCTCACAAAGAGGTTTATTTCATCCATAGGATAGAAAACCCAAAGCACGAGTATAGTTTGATAACTTAGTGAATTTCAAGAAGTTTTCAAGAACACTCATACCTCCTTGATAAAGGTTAATGAACTCCACTACTTTAGTTTCCCTCTTCTCTATGGGAAAGAATTTATCAAGAATAGCCTTTTTGAACATCTGCCAAGTCACGGGTCATCACCTCAAAGGCCTATTATCCCTCCATTAGAGGTACCATGCTTGAGACACAAATTTGAGTTAGTAAGTGGCTCACTCGACCTTCTCACTAGTAGTCAACTCCATACCATAAAGGATTTTGTAGACTTCATTGATGAACTGTTGGGGGTGTTCTTCAACCTTGGACCCATAGAAAATAGACGGATTCATCCTAGTGAAATCCCTCAAACCAGATGCCATGGTGACAACATGTTGGTTGGCCCGGGGTACCACCTCTCGATTACCGTGGGTCGTCATGACTCGAGCTTTGGTAGTGAGCGCTTGTGCTTGGTACTAATGTATTGGGCCATTTGGAAAAAAGAAGCCCTTACGTCACCATCCGTCAAAGGAGAAGGATTGACCGGAGCTTGGTCTTTATTAACATATTCTTCAATAGGAGGGAGTTAATCACCAGGAGGGGAACTCATGCATTGGCAATCTCTTCCTCAAGTCTTCGTGCCGCGTTCCTTTGAGTATTAATTTCCTTTATTCACAATAAAAGGATTAAATTCTAAAAGCACATAGAGCTACACTCTAGAGGAACGATATTGTTCTTCCAAGAAAGTTAGAGTTTCCTAAGCATCACATAGAGTCCTATCCATAAGTGTGGCGCGCTTCACAATTATAAATACGAATCTACATACACGTGGTTGAGAGTGATATCAACTCGAAGATATTAAAACTCATGCTCGGAAACCATGTTTGTCACATCAAAGGAGCACCCATAGATATAACCGGTGTCATAGTCCTCTTTGAGGACTAAGACAAGCCTCTTAGCCTACATAATTATATTCATAGGTCAAAATGCGGAAATTTAAAACATTTTTTTACTTCTACATTGAGGTTTACATAGACCTCTACATAAATATAATATATAAATATTGAGTATACATAGACCCTTTATATATGAAGATTACATAGTCTTCTACTTTTATTGCACATACATATACAAAATATAACATAGACTTAAATGGATATCTCATCTCATAACCATTTAAGAAGAGTATATCAAATTTGGGCCTAGCCTATACATCAATGAAATAGAGACATATATAGGCATTACGATGTATAGTACCCAAATGAAAAGGAAATAATATAAGAGTCTTAAAAACAAAAACAACTACATTGCTTGATAGTAGCATTGCCCTCGGAAAGTGAGGACCTACAAAAATTGGATGAATAAGAATTCCAAGCCTTCCTTCAATGTCATCTCAAAGCCCTTCAACAATCGGAACCTAAAATATAGGGAAAAGGGAGGATATGGGGTTATTACACTACTTGTACTAAGTATGAAACCGCATGCACACATATTACCAAATCATGCTAAAAAGGGACCTTTCATGAAAACATGCTATTTTACCTTTTAGAAAGCCTTATGAACATTCAAGAAGAACATACCAATTAATAAGTCATATTCATTAAGACTACAGCATGTTCATCACAAGACTAACAATACTATGTCTTGTCAACACAACATGCATATTACATAATTTGACACATTGTCAAAGCAACTCTATTATCAAGTTATAATAGCAACAAGCATAGATAAAAATTCATTACAACATAACCAAAGCCAGATAATTACCCATGAACCCTTATTAAATCAACAAGTGCAATGACCAAGCAAAGCCCCATAACCTTACTCAAGCAAATAAACCATCAGAATCATGACCAACATCCAACTTCACATAACATATCATATAAGAGTACAAAAAAGTAATAATCATACTTAAGAAATATAAATTAACACATATTCATAAGTGAAACTAATCATCATATAGAATAAACAATATGCAAGATCATTATATACATTTCATGTACCAGAATAAACACATACATATATAAGAACAACCTCCAAAAGCTCTTTCAAGCGAAACTAGTGTAAGGCATAGGTTGAGTCCCATACCCCTACCTAAGCTTAGTCAAACATGTTATGTCACCTTAGTTGTTTTGTAATTCATTACTTCATTTTAGCTTAGAGAACACTTGATTTAATCAAAATAGACAACAAGAGCTAACTGTGGAATCTGTTGTTGTAAACACTTACACCGATGGAAGGTGATCTAATGGCCAAATTAAAATCAAACAGAATCGTAGCTTTCTAGGTTGATCAACTAGCTAGTCTTCCTAAGGGGAACACATAGCTCAAGAACTAAGAGATAGGTATAATCCCTCTACATGCCACTTGGCATTTGGATCCTCATCCCATGGGAATCCATAGGATGGGTATCCCTTATTGGAGAGTCAACACCACATGTAGAACAATAGGATGAATCTTCCTTATGGAAATTCAACACCTCTCATTGTCAAGTTCATTCGGAGCTAAGCTAAGTCCCTTTTAAAATTTCTTTAATTTCTTTATTAATTGACATAACTTAATGTAAATCATAGGGTCTAACCCTTGTATAATCATCATCATCATAGGTCAATAATAATTGCATGAGTATAATCCTTTCATTACAATTCATATAAGTGAGGTTAGAACATCTACATATCACATCATAATAAGGAACATTGATAAATCATCACCATCCTTATAACATTTACATCTTAGCCAACACCTTATAAACCATAGTCAATACACTTCAATTGAACATCATACCAACCCTACATATTTTAATATAAGATTTACTTCAATGCAATATAATCACTTCATCATAATTTACAACTTTTAGTCACAATTTACAACTTAAATAGACGTCTGTGGCATCTATTGGTGACATTTTTTATTGACAACTTTTAGTAACTTTTGCAAGGGTCCTCCTCTAGGGAGCTTAGTTGGTCCTTGGGGAGTCGTGCCCGATAGTTTCGATGTTGAATTAACTCTAATCCGTGTTAGACACCCTTTTTCACATCCGGGGAGCACCCCCTCCAAGTAACATGACATACTTGACCTTTTGGAAGTCTTATACAAGCCAATAGTTATCATTCATCGCATTGTCAAAGTTAATTTAGCGGAAAATTTAAAACTTTCTTAGCACATCATATCCTAGAACATTATTTCATATATACATAGTGAAAGACTCTAGTCTCCTTAACCTTCATATACTCAACATCTTAAGAGTATTTTAGGGGCAGTGCCCTTATAACATAATACATAAGTGCAATATTTAAAAACTTTACAGTAAAGGCATGACATTAGGAATACTTGGACATAACGATTCCTTTTCTTGAGGTTGGGGATAATTTATCAAGTTATTCACCATTTAAGACATCCTTTAGGCATCCACAACCTAAAAGTCGTATAAAAAGTAGAGAAGAATGGAATTATGGCAACCATGGAAAAACATGCTTTTAAAAGGGACATTTTCTGTAAATTATACTTCATGCCATTTCGAGTAAATCTTCATAAAACCTTTATACAATAGCATTTATATCATTTACATACATTATATAGACATATTAAAGGGCCACATATCGTATAAAATCACATATAGAATTAAAGGCACATTTGAGGTAACTTTAAAGTGTGTTCTTTTCTTTTTTACAATAAGCATTTTTCTTTAAAGTGAACATCTTTCTTTTACCTTCTTAATCTCCCAAGTAACCCTCTAGTGATACTTTGTGCAATGCAACACCTTAAGGCCACAAGGAATCATTCATAAAACTTATATAAGCCAACACAAACCGTCATAGAAGTATATTACATGAAAGACACACTTAATACAAGACATAAGAACATTACAGTAAACTCTTGTCATCATGCATATATACTTATTTTGCTTCATATAGGACCTTATGAAAACTTAATTATAATCCCAATCTAAATCTACTAGCGCAATGTACATGTTAAGCCCCATAACCTCACACATGCTTAGTAGACCTATCATGAGACCACAAGACTTAACATATCCTTCATGTACAATACAATACTATAGGGAACAAACATGAACTTCAATATAGGGCCTTAGTCACATAGTTATATTAGAACTTCACGTCATATATATCATCTCATCATGTAAATACTAGCACAATGTAGTGCAAGAGAACCATAAACCTAGACACATTCATTATAACACATTCCTAGAGCTTCTCTCAAGTGTCATTTGTGCAATGCATAGGTGAAGTCCCATACCCCCACCTACACTAAGCAACTACCCTTAGGTTTTCCTAGTTAGGGTCCTTACTTTACATCCATTGTCCATTTTACTTTAGGGAAACTATAGACTTAACCAACAATAAGACCATGTAAGAAAAACTTGGAATTTGGTGTCGTGCCCTCACACCAAAAGAGGGTATCTTACTTGCCAAGGTAAGACATGAGTATCATGCTAGCATATTAGGTGATATCACTTGTTATATCCTATGGGGAAACATAGTTACGGAACCTGGAGGAATCAAGGAAATATCACTCTAACATTCTTTTTGGGTCATGAGGTTATCCAACTGATGAGCATTATGGTGACCTACCTTCCTACAATGGGAAGGGACACCCCTCACTGCAATTTCACTCGATGCTAAGCTAAGTTCCCTTCAATAAAAGTCTTTATTACATTACTTTATGAAACATAGGCTTTCAGAGATTCACTCCCCATATGCTTAGCTCATAGGTTCTAGAAAAGAAGTCCTTTAATCAACCTATATCATATGGCAAAACCTTTTACATGGACATATCATATATAAGCATCTATCTAGTTTAGGATACTCTTGAATACACCTTTGAAGATCCCCTATATTGACTAGATCATTATACATGTGTGTGTACATACATGTACACCTTTAGACCACACATGTTCATACTTTTCTTCGTTCATGCATAAGTGTACAAGTATAACTATATGAGCCATGCTTTCATATAAACACATTTAGAAACTAGGTATAATCATACTTCATCGTACCACATACTCCACACTATAGAATGTAAGACGTGTTCAGGACATACTCATGCATTAATATCCATATACATAATAGACCAAACATAGGAACTATCCTATTAAGGTACACATGTGAAATGCATAGATAAGGTCACATACACCTGCCCATACTAGTACACCTATTAAGTCATCCTAGTTAAAGAAACACATATCATAATTTTTTTATCCATACACTTAACATGCATAGTAATAGACACAAGTGAATACGAGCACAACCTTTCATAAGACACTATGATTCTATACTACTAGTAAGCATGCATAACGTGTGAGTGTGTGTGTACATTAGTCAACATGATCACATAATGTCTATCAACAACATATTGAGGCAGCCACCCTCTTAAGACCACATTAGACTTTCAAACATAGACCACACGAAACAATTTAGCATTGGAGGCAACCTAACTTCATATTACACTTTAAGACTCCTAACATTAGCTATTCACACATTTATATAGGGGTACATGGGTAGGGGTCATCAATCCTTGACACTTCATTAATTCCAGCACCTACAGATGATCTTAGCATAGATATATACATGATTATACACTAGCATTACAACCTAGATCACAACTAGAATTGGAAAGTAGGCATAAGCTTCACATAGTGCGATCATCGTAACCACACACTCATGTATTCATCAATTTGACTTCAAGGCCATAGTCAACACATATATTATGACAATAAACTAAACACCGCCACCATAAGTGAACCACCACACAATGCCATACAAGGCTTCATCATTTAACAATACTATATAAAAATAAAGAAGTGAAAGAGAGTAGCAATTCTTACCAACCCTTTAGCCATTGGTCATCATTGAACATTACTATTCTTTCATCAGCAATTCGAATATAAGTCAGTGTCTAAAGTATAATAATCATGAAAGAGACCATTACAAGTCGCTACAAGATCATACTACAATCTAATAGAGTACATAACATATATACTAGAAAGTAGAGAGTTATAGATCATCAACCAATTTCCTAGTCTTATTTATCATCATATTTTATCGATAATATGCTTTTATGACAGTAGATAAATATTTAAAACATCATAGCTTAATCAAGCTTCATCTACCCTAAAGTATAGACCTCAACATATAGGAGCAACATCCTTACCCTCTAGTCATCTAGAAGAAATGGTAGGACAATATCTCACATTTTTCCCTTTATTATAACAACCAATGTAACTCCCGGTACCCTTAGACACTAACCATAATGCCTTTTTCCACAAGTGACACATGTAGGCTTGACATTTTGAGAACCACCTCCTTACTCCAATTTCACCTTAGAACTCCTAGGTTCTATTTGACCTTGAGCCCTCTTCTTAAACCCAGGTTGACCTTTGTCACTAGAATCACTCTTTTTCACATTTCATTAAATCCTCTTATGTTTAGACTCTTCAATTTATTGGGCATACACCATGATTCTAGCTAGGGTCATATCATCATGTAGCATCGTCGTACGACGTTCCTCCCTCACTAAATCGGTGACACCCATCACCAAGCGACTCATCTCATCCATTGGATTAGACACAAGAGATGGGGCATATCTAGATAATATAGAGAACTTCAAAGAGTATTCGTCAACGCTCATGTTGTGTTGCTTGCGATTGATAAACTCCTCTACCTAAACTTCCCTCCTCTCACAGGGAAAGTACATAGCAACAAAAGTCCTTAAATTATTGCCACTCAATAGGACCTGAATCCACCGACCTATTGTCCGTCCATTGAGTGTACCAGGCTTGAGAAACCTCTCTCAATTAATACGAATCCATATCTGCCATCTCCCCAGATGTAACTCCCATAAGCGCTTAACACCTTGTACACTCTATCTAGAAACTCTTAGGGATCATCTCAAACCTTAGAGCCAAGAAAGATAGGAGGATTCATTATCACAAAATATCTTGACCTAGACGTCATAGTGCTCTACACAACATTCTCCCTAGGAGCCATACTCAAATTCGCTTGAGTAGTCATGACTTTGGCAAAGCTGTAACATTTTGAAAATCCAAGATGAGTCTTAAATCTTAACGTAGGTTCCATGAGATATAAAAACTGTTTTAAGGACTATTTCAATAGATCTAGGTCATTTAGTAAGTTTACGAACCAAAACATCCGAGAACGTTCATGACGTTCGGAAAATAATTCTAAGAGGTACTAGCATGCCTAAGCCTATTTGACAAGCTTTTTCGAAGTCGTAAATCAATGAAAATTGGTGGAAGGGTATTTAATAGGTGTTTAAGATGATTTGTGGTAAAAAAATGTGGGTAGGAATACCCAAGTACAAACCAAGGGCCCTTGAGGAGGACCCCAGCACATAGGAGGCAACACTGCCTGGGCAGTGTGCAACAATGAGAGGGCAACGCCGGCTCTTGTGTGGATCAACGGGGCGCTGATGCCAAACCTCGTCCCACACTTAGACATAATTTTGGAGGCCCTTAGATGCACAGTGTCTGAATGAGATGACAGTGGTGCAGCACAGAAGTCACAGTGCCCCGTCGACTCACAGACAGACTGTCGATCGGGGTTCCGTCTGTGAGTGTCAAATTTCCCTGCATATTTTAAATTTATTTAATTTAATTATTTAGGATGTTGGATGATTAATTATGGGTTTAATGGAGTCTAATTATTTAATTAAGCCCCAATATGAAGTCCCCAACCCTCATTAGATTAAAAATAACTCACAAAACAAATCCTCTTCCTTCTATCTTCTTTCTCACTCTATTTGGAAGACACCATTGAAGTCTAGCTATGGCAGGGATTTGGGCGCTATAAAGGGACAAATTCAACATCAAATCTTCATCAAAACTTTAGGTATGAGATATAATTCACCTTAGAGACATCTTTCCTAAAAGGGTTTTCTTCAAAATATTTTCAAAAGTTAGGATTTCATGTGGGTTCTTCTCAATCTCAAAAATTAGAGTATGAATTGAATTATTTATGTTTTCTATTGGATAATATGAATATATTCACATGTATTCTAACTTAATTATGGTATATCTTTATGATTTTCTATAGTTTGTAGATGATGATTCTTAACCCTTAACCCTAGGTTTGATATTGATATGAATTAAGTGAAATTGGTTCAATTGACTTGGTTATTGATTGATTTACTATTAATTGATGTTGTTACGTTAATTATGAACAAAATAGAGTGAATTATAGTCTTTCATGCTAGTTCTTTAGACGATGATCTAGGTTAAAAAGTGAATTAACCTAAGTGTCTTGTCTTAAGCTATGATCTAGTATTAAATTGTGATGTAGTGATTCTCCTAGCCTTATTATAATGTTGATCATGGATTATGATGTTCTATACCCTAAATTGGATTGAATTTTGGTTTTATGGTAAGGCCTTAATGATAAACTATGAAGGAGACTTTGTAAGTCATATGATCTCTTTAATTTACTTCTAATTGTTGTTAATTGTGATTGAATCATGATGTTATATTGGAGTAAGCCTTGTATCAGGATTGATAGCATGTTATAATATTGAACTGAAATGTCTTGAATATGTTGTGAGATGATTAAGGTGTATACGTTACAAGGATGGTGATGACTATCAATGTTCCTTATTATGATATGAAATGTTAATGTGTTAGCCTCACTTATATGAATTTAATGAAAGGACTAATAATAATGCAATTCTTATTGAGCTATTGATGATGATGATTATACAAGGGTTAGACCCTATGGCCTAAACTAAGCTATGATTGATAGTTAAACGCTCAAATACATTTCAATAAAAGAAGACTTCCCACAGAGGAAGATTCGCCCTATAGTTCTAAACGTGGTGTTGACACCCCAAAGAAGGATACTGATACAAATGATTCCCATGACAGGGCTCCCCAATTGCCAAACGGGATTATTCCTATCTCCTAGTTCTTGAACTATGTTTCCCCCATATGAAGACTAGCTAGTGGATCCACCTAGAAAGCTACGTTTATCTTTGATTTTACTTTGGCCAATAGACCACCTTGCATCGGTGTAAGGTTTTACAACACCAGATTCCACACTAGCTCTTATGGTCTAGGTCAGTCAGAGCAAGACGTCCCAAAAAATGTAAAATAAATTAAAGGATTGAAATCTAACAAGGATAACCTAAGGGGTCTAGCTTAGTCTAGTTAGGTGTATGGGACTCTACCTAAGCATTACACTAGTTAGCCTTGAGGGGAGACTTAGGAGGATGTTCTTATATATGCTTATGCTTATAATGATATATGATATGTATATGAAGAACTTGCATATTGTCGATACTATATGTTGGTAAGTTCACTTATGGGTATCTATTGGTCGATATAATTAAAGTAAGATGAAATGTATATCTAAATGTCATGTTATGTGAAGTAGGGTGTTAGTCATGATTCTTTTTGGGTTACTTGATTGAGTAATGTTATGGGTCTTTGCTTTGTCAATGCACTTGATGACTTGATAGGAATTCGTGGGTAATTGACTTACTTTGTTAAAATAGAATGTAATCTTATTTATGGTTATTATTAAGTATGAATTGATGATGTAGTGAATTGGATGTGTACTTACATGATATGAATGGTTGACTTGAGTATACTAGATGTTGTAGTATTGTGGTGAACATGCATATGACTTGATAAATGTGAAATATTGATTGATATGGTCTTGTTGTAGATGCATGAAAGTTTTAAATGAGAAATGCATACTGCTTGAAATATCTTTTTATCAACATGTTTTGTAAGTATATGTGTATATGGTCTCATACTTAGTACATGTGGCGTACAAACCCCATTTCTACCTTTTTCCCCAATATTTCTAGGTTCCAATTGTTGAAGGCTTATTCGAGACACTTGAAGAAGACTTGGATATTCTCTACCATCCAAATAGGTAGGTCCTCACTATTCGAGGGCGATGCCGATATCTAGCTTATGGACTTGCTTTGTTTTTCTAAAACTCTTAAGTTCATTATATTTTTATTTGAGTACAACTTGTATAAGCCTATATGTGGCTTTTTTACATTGATGTGGGGATATGCCCTAATTTCTATGATCGTTAGATGGAATGAGATGAGACAATCTTTAAGACTATGTTCTATCTTATATATATATATATATATATA
>NC_028647.1:30444691-30511887 GCF_001406875.1 Solanum pennellii | reverse complement strand
GCTAACAATTCCGGTATTGCAACTAGTGTCCTCACTTTAAAACAAAATCTTCCTTTTTCACACAATGATTTCAGTTTGAGTATAAGGATTGCTTTTCAACACTCGCTATCATAACAAAATCACACTCATTCATACCTATTCCCATAAGCTTGCCCTCATTTTCACTGCTTTAAGTTCGCTATACAACCCTTAGGATCACGATAGGACTTTTTTTTAGCTAGTAACATAGGCTCAGGGTCAGGTAGGTTATATTTAGGTATACTTTAGTGACTTTTTGCCCTCCTTGACATATCGGCTAAACCTTCAACTTTCTATCATTTTATCTCGCCCAGTTTCTCATATTCTTTCACCTTGCTATTTTCTCTTCTTTCTTCATTTGTGTAATTGACTCTCTTCTTTTCTTACTTGTATTTCTTGTATATTTTTCTTTTTCTTTACTTTCTTTCGACTAATTCTTGAGTCACTTTACTTTTGTTCTTTCTCTCTCTCTGTTCTTTCAACCCCACTTTCCAGAGCATTCCTCATATTAGCCATCCTCATCTCATGGCTTTGCCATGAGTCAAGGTACACAATACCCAAAGTTGGGTCAGGGCCATAATAAAGGTTTTTTACTGCATTAGCCACCCTCAAATTATGCTTTTGGCATAAGCTGAGGTGCACATGTCCAAGGAGGGACCAGGGCCAACACATTATTCCCAGAAAAGATCAGTTGGGGTGAAAAAGAAAGGTCTAATTTAAGCTCAAATCATTTGGATCAAAGAAGGATAAATTTCATTTGGTTTTCTTTTATTTAGGCTAAAAATGGGCTATATTGAATAAGGGCCTATGATCCTTTCCTAATTGTCTATTACAGCTTACTTTTAGCAGGACTAACCAGGCAAGTTCTAGCTCAGTACAAATAGTGGACTATCCAAATCTTCCTCACACTCACTTGACATCTCATTACTCTACCAGATTATCAGACACCTAGTTCGAATTTTAGACTTAGGGTCATGCAGTGGTGTACCTCTATGTCATGCTTAGAGCCACACATTTATCAATTACTATGCCTAGTCGTGCATCATTTTCCAATTCATCAGGATATCACTTTAGCCATCATGCTCCAGAATTAAACTATGTACACAAGATATAGACATGCCGGTTCAACAGAAAAAGTAATCAGTCTCTTGGGGAAAAAGAACACAGGCAAGAAAACCCCAAAAGCGGATAGTGAATTGGGCTACTCAGACTTCACCCTAGCACTCACTTTCCATTTACCCCACACACCCTCAACTTAAATTTGTTGTTTGTCCTCAAGCGACCCACTATGACTCTATACAAAATCTTTGTACAATAGTATCCATGTTTTATCCTTTGCAATCATTTGGCTATCAATCCCGATTAATCTCATCAAATCTATGCATGCTATCACTATTAGGCTTGACTTATGTGGGATCAGAACATGACACAGACTCACCATGCACTAACACCTATCCTCTTCAATTTCTCACCGAGGTGCTAACAATTCCGGTATTGCAACTAGTGTCCTCACTTTAAAACAAAATCTTCCTTTTTCACACGATGATTTCAGTTTGAGTATAAGGATTACTTTTCAACACTTGCTCTCTGAAAAAAGTCACACTAATTCATACCTATTGCCATAAGCTTGCCCTTATTTTCACTGCCTTAAGTTCGCTATACAACCCTTAGGATCACGATAGGACTTTTTTTTAGCTAGTAACATAGGCTCAGGATCAGGTAGGGTATATTTAGGTATACTTTAGTGACTTTTTGCCCTCCTTGACATATCGGCTAAACCTTCCACTTTCTATCATTTTACCTCGCCCAGTTTCTCATATTCTTTCACCTTGCTATTTTCTCTTCTTTCTTCATTTGGGTAAGTGACTCTCTTCTTTTCTTGCTTGTATTTCTTGTATATATTTCTTTTTCTTTACTTTTCTTTCGACTAATTTTTGAGTCACTTTACTTTTGTTCTTTCTCTCTCTTTGTTCTTTCAACCCCACTTTCCAGAGCATTCCTCATAATAGCCACCCTAAACTCATGGCTTTTCCATGAGTCAAGGTACACAATACCCAAAGTTGGGTCAGGGCCCTAATGAAGGTTTTTTACTGCATTAACCACCCTCAACATATGCTTTTGGCATAAGCTGAGGTGCACATGTCCAAGGAGGGACCAGGGCCAACACATTGTTCCCAGAAAAGATCAGTTGGGGTGAAAAAGAAAGGTCTAATTTAAGTTCAGATCATTTGGATCAAAGAAGGATATATTTCATTTGGTTTCATTTATTTAGGCTAGAAAGGGCTATAATGAATAAGGGCCTATGATTCTTTCCTAATTATCTATCACAGCTTACTTTTAGCAGGACTAACCAGGAAAGTTCTAGCTCAGTACCAATAGTGTACTATTTGAAATTTCCTCACACTCACTTGACATTTCATCACTATACCAGCTTATCAGACACCTAGTTCGAATTTTAGACTTAGGGTAATGCAATGGTGTACCTCTATGTCATGCTTAGAGCCACACATTTATCAGTTACTATGCCTAGTCGTGCATCATTTTCCAATTTATCAGGATATCATTTTAGCCATCATGCTCTAGAATTAAACTATGTACACAAGATATAGACATGCCGGTTCAACAGAAAAAGTAATCAGTTTCTTGGGGAAAAAGAACACAGGCAAGAAAACCCCAAAAGAGGATAGTGAATAAGGCTACTCAGACTTCACCCTAGCACTCACTTTCCATTTACCCCACCCCCAAAAAAAAGACATGCAATTGTCCCCAATGCATAAAAATTGAAATACTAGAGTGGTAGGTGAACCCAACCTGTGGCGCAAAGCGCCGACGATCAACTAGCTGGTGGGTCCGGTCCCCCGGAACCCACTTCCTCTGCAATCTGGACACCCTCAGTGGTGTCCTAAGCAACAACCGCACAAAAAAAATTAAAATAAAATGACAATACTATAGTAACAGTGACACATGACGGGCCTGGTGACGGCTCGTCGTGACTATGACGGCCCGTCGTGGGGTCCGTCGTGTCTTACTTAGATTATGTATATATGGAGAACCCTGAAGGCGAGTCTCTGACAAGTATGACGGTATATGCAGGACGGACCGTCACAAGTACGACGGTCCGTTGTAGGTGTCCGTCAGAGGACACTTGAAAAAAATATGGAGACCCTTAGGAGAGGGGTCTCTGACCATTGAAACGGTCATGCAGGACGGACCATCACAGGTAAGACGGTTCGTCGTAGGTGTCCGTCCGAAGACACTTGAGAGAAATGTGGAGACCCCAAGGAGAGAGGTCTCTGACCGTCATGACGGTCATGCAGGACGGATCGTCGAAGTCATGACGATCCGTCGTAGTTGTCCGTTTGAGGATACTTAGAAAAATAGAGAGAGACCCTTATGAAAGGGGTCTCTGACAACCAGAACGGTTGTGCAGGACGGGCCGTTGTAGGTATGAAGGTCCGTCGCATGTCTCCGTTGAAGGACACTTAGGGTTTAAAATGAGAGACCCTTAGGAATAGGGTCTCTGACAACCAGAACGGTTGTGCAGGACTGACCGTCGACAAGATGACGGTCCGTCGTTGGTTCCGTCGCGTGTGCCCTAGTTTGAAAATAACAGAAAGACGTACCTGGCATGACGGATGAATGCGACGGTCCGTCACATCTGAAACGGTCCATCGCTGTATCCGTCAGTGACTGCTGCAGAGTAATTTTCTGCACAATTTCCTGGTGATGTGCCCGCAAATTAAAACCCATTAGTATAAAATGCTACCATTACTAGAAATAAAAACTATAAGTATTGGGTTGCCTCCCAACAAGCACCTGATTTAACGTCGCGGCACGACTGAGGACACTTGATTACTCAGACTTCATCAAGATGGTATGCCTCTTCCTCTCCGTGTATTTAGCATACAAGGAGGGTGGTTCTGCACGAATCAAAAACAATAAAACAAAGTAAAATCAAGAAAATAAAAACTAAACTATAGTAATAAGTTTAAGTTAATCTAAAAGTTACTTTCCCAGGCAGCGGCGCCAAAATATGATATGCTCAAACTTACTTCTAAAATAAGAAGTATAGCGGTCGTGTCCAGTAAATAACCCAACTAGTGAGGTTGGTATCGTTCCCACGAGGAAAATATTTTAGCCTTAACTTCAATCTATTATTACTATTGTTCAGTCAATTACTTCCTTGGAAAGCAAAAATGATAAAAGGGGGGTTTTCTATTTCTAAATAAATGAAAATAACTAGCGAAATTAAAGGAGACAACTAACAGCTTCGAATGTTGGATTTTAACCAAATAATCAAAGTAACTAGGGTTTACGTGTTCCCCACAGGTTCATAACTTGATAATTCTAACTATAACAATTCTTTTCTAGTATCTTTCATGCAAAGTGATAAGTTATGTATTTCTAAATCCTTGGTCCGGCATCTAGAAAATCTCACTCCGCACCTTGGTCCGGCTACGTGTGTTGCTTTCCTAACCCTTATCTTTACCTCATATTAAGCATCGTATTTGATATTTGACTAAGTTATTACCTCGTACCAATCAATACTAGCCTATTAGTTTGTATACACTAAATCTATGTTAATAATTATTTTCCTATTATCTACCTCCTTGGTCCGGCAAGTAGCATTAAGGCGATTTCTAACGTTGGCCATCCGTTAAAAAGACTTCTAAGTGAAAGAATTATTAATACATGCAAGACACTATTCTAGAATTGTTATTTTAGTTAGGTTTTATCTCATTATTTGCCTACGGTTCCCACAACCCTAGTTATGGAGTTTAGTTACTCATAGTCATAATCACAATATTCAAATATATTAAATAAGAATACATGTACTTACTTCAATGAGAAAGAGTAAAATCCGAAAGCTTGCTTGATTAATCAGTAAAAGTGACCAACACTCAATGATAAAAGTCTCAAGATAACCTAATAATACAGTGTCTAACTAATAATACAGAGTCTAACTAATACGGAGTCTCGAGTCTACTACCCAGTCTCCCCAAAAATGAGGTTTTTCCAATTATTTATAAAAAAATAAAAACCTAATTAAACAAGGACTCTCTTTGCTGGAAATCTGCCAAAACGCGGCTGGGTCGACGGACCTTGTGACGGATCGTCATGGTCACGGCGGATTGTCATGGACACCGTCGTCTCATACTTGTGCAATTTCTTCTGCTTCTCTTCTTCATTACCCTCGACGGCAAGTATAACGGACCGTCATAGGCACAACGGTCCGTCGAGGGTCTTCGTTCCAAAACACTTCAACTCTTGGAATATGGGTACTGGATTACTTCTCTGAACTTCATGACGAACCTGCAGGACGGACCGTCATAGACACGACGGACCGTCACAAGCTTCGTAACCCCACACTTTGTCAGACTTCCCCATCTTCCTTCAGCAGCTGCACTACGCTGCCACCTACGGACCGTCACAAGCACGACGGACCGTCATAAGCTCCGTAGGTGGTCTCTTCTGCATTTCTTCGCTCAAAATCTCCGCATTCAGCTTTGGACAGATTTCCTGCAGAATAAACAGAAAGTTATATAAAAATTAGCACAAAAAGGCTTTTGGTCACACTAAACTTAAGGAAAAAGTATTAATAATACCGTGAAACCACGGTATATCACTCAAGGGTGACAAACTTGGTATCAGAGCACTAGGTTTAAGTGTCCTAGAATATCTGAAAATCTAGAGTCCTTTTCATGGGTGTGAAGTGCACCAACTAATGAGAGGGAAACTATGAAATTTTTTACAAAGAAAAAAAATTCAATTGCTGATCACTCTTATCGTGCGAAAGGTATAATCTTATTTCATTTTAACTTGACGTTTTACGATTCAGATCATGACTCATCATAGAGATAATGCAAGGATTTCAAATACAACACCTCCAGTACCAGATCAGGAAGTCAACAATGCTGAATTCAGGAACGTCATTCCCATGTTGGCTTGGAGTGGCAACTAAAAAAATTGGGTTCAAGCTTCTTTGTATGCTAATGATGAATCAGCAGCAACAAGGGTCAGTGACTTTGTTAGGATGAATCCCCCCGAGTTCATAGTATCGAAAGCTGGTGAAGATTTCAAAAACTTGTTGAATGAGATCAAGAAGATCTTTGAGGTGATGCAGGTCACTGGGAATGATCTAGTTGAGTTGGCATCATACCAGAGGAAAGATGTGTCTCGTCTCTAATACACTCAGTGGATGGAGAATAGGGGCATAGGTACAACTACTATTACTTGGAAGTGATTTAGTGAGACCTTTTTGGCCATATTTTTCCCAATAAAGTTGAAAGAACGAAAGGCCCAGGAATTCATGAAATTAATGTAGGGTAACATGACAGTCCAAGAGTATTGGCTCAAATTTAACCAACTCTACAAGTATGCTCCTCACATGGTTGCTGACTCCAGGGATCAGATGAACAAGTTCTTGTATGTAGTGTCAGATTTGGTGAAAACGGAGTGCAGAAATCCTATGTAACTGGGAGATAAGAACATCTCTAGGCTTATAACTCATGCTCAGAAAGTAGAGGGTGATAAGCTTAGGGAACAATCCAAGGTGAATAAGAAGGCTAGGATCGGGAACTATGACTATTTTCAGCAAAAATTGGGTAGTGGAAATCGCTTGCAGAGTCAACAAAAATTTTCAACCGCAGCCCTTTCGTCGGCTAGTGTTCCATCCTTAAGAACAAGTATGATCAGAAGGTTAGGGCACCAGGATGTAAGTATTAGGGATGTGTTTTAGGCACCAAGACTTACCTCACTTGCCTTAACTGTAGTAAGAATCGTCCAAGCGAGTGCCTCGCAGTAAAGCAAGGATGCTTTGGATGCGGTCAGTCTGGTCACATGTAAAGGCATTGTCATTCTAGATAGGGTAAAGAAGGTAGTAATGATATATCTTAGTCTACAACTTCAAAAACACCAACAAGTCACCTGATTGAGTAGGGTAACTCATCTAGTATACGTGATAGTCAGCGTCAGAACAGGTTATATGCTCTTTAGGCTTGGCATGATAAAAAAGGTTCTTCTAATGTAGTCATTGGTACGTTACGAGTCTTTGACCATGATATATATGCATTGCTTGATCCGGGGGTTACTCTTTCCTTGGTAACTCCTTAGATAACATTCCAATTCAGTGTTAGTCCAGACACTCTATTAAAACTTTTCTCAGTCTCTACTTTAATTGGTGACCCAGTTATTGGTAGACATGTATACAGAAATTACCTTGTCACGATCTTTCAAGAAATCACCTTAGAAGATTTTTTAAAGTTAGAAATGGTAGACTTCAATGTCATTCTAGACATGGATTGGTTATATTCCTCTTATTCCTTAGTTGATTGTAGAACTAGGATTTTTTTTTCTATTTCCAAACGAACCAATCTTAGAATGGAAGGGTATTAGCTTACCACTAATGGGATGATTCATTTCTTACCTTAAGGCTAGAGATGATTTCTAATAGTTATCTCTCTCATCTATTTAGGGTTAAGGATTCTAGCTCTGAAACCCCAACAGTTGAATCAGTTCCACTAGTCAATGAGTTTCCAATAGTGTTTCTTGAAGATCTTCCTGGAGTCCCTCCCGAAAGGGAAATCGAATTTGGAATACATATCCTTGCAGATACCCACCCTATTTCTATTCCTCCTTACAGAATGACTCCAAAAGTGCATATGGAATTGAAAGATCAGTTGAAAGACCTTCTAGATAAGGGCTTCATCAGACCTATTATTTCGCCATGGGGTGCACCAGTGTTATTCATAAAGAAGAAAAATGGTTCTCTCATAATATGCATTGACTATAGACAGTTGAACAAGGTGACATTTAAGAATTAGTATCCTATCCCCACGATTGATGACTTTATTGACCAACATTAGGGTGCTAGACATTACTCGAAGATAGACCTTAGATCAGGTTATCATCAACCTAGAGTCGGAAATAGTGGCCTTCTATAGATATCCTTCAGATTTCGTTATGGTCATTATGAATTTGTTGTTGTGATATTTAAACTAATCAAAGGTCCAGAAACTTTCATGGATTTCATGAACAGAGTGTTCAAAGAATATTCGACTTGTTTGGTATTGTCTTTATTAATGATATTATCATTTACTCTAGGAAAGTGGAAGAACAAGCCTGTCATTTGAGAGTTGTTTTGCAGACTCTCAATGATCACTAGTTATTCGCTAAGTTTAGCAAATGTTATTTCTGGTTGCAATTTGTTGCTTCCTTGGTCATATTATATCTAGTTAAGGGTTCCATGTGGATTCGCAAAAGATAGAAGCACCGAACCGATGGCCCAGACCTACCTCTGCCACAGATATCACAAAACTCTTAGGTCTAGTGGGTTATTAAAAAAGGTTTGTGGAAGGATTTTCATCCATAGCCTCACCATTGACTATGTTGACTCAGAAGATGGTCAAGTTTCATCGATCTGATGATTGTGAGAAAAGCTTTACAGAATTGAAAACTAAATTGACTGCAACTTCTGCATTGACTATAGAATAGGGTTCAAATGGTTATGTGATCTATTGTGATGCATCCAGAGTTGGTCTTGGTTGTGTATTGGTGCAGCAATATGAGGTTATATCTAATGCTTCTACACAACTTTA
The DNA here is from genome assembly GCF_001406875.1 of Solanum pennellii. NCBI lineage: Eukaryota > Viridiplantae > Streptophyta > Magnoliopsida > Solanales > Solanaceae > Solanum > Solanum pennellii. The sequence goes on along the minus strand of NC_028647.1, from coordinate 30,503,272 downwards.
TGTTCATGAAAAGAACTATCCAACTTATGACATCGAGCTTGCAGTAGTGGTGTTTGTACCTATGAAGTGGAAACACTACCTATATGATGTTCATGTATATATGTTAGCTTACCATAAGATCCTTCAATATGCATTCACCCAAAAAGAGTTGAATCTTCGCCACAGGAGATGGCTTGAGTTCCTTATGGATTATGATATGAATGTGCATGATCATCCTAGTATGGCAAATGTAGTAGCAAATTTATCTTAGAAAATTATCTTTGCGTAGTGTATCCCATATTGAGGAAGAAAGGAAGCAACTAGGGAAGGATGTTCACTGGCTTGCTGGCTTGGGAGTTTGCCTTATGAGCATATCAGACAGTGGGGTAACAGTTAAGGATGGGGCAAAATCTTCTTTGATAGTGGAGGTTAAGTAAAATCAAGACAATGATCGATCTTGCTTGAACTTAAAGGTGTAGTCTGTAATCAGAGAGTGGAGGTTTACTCCCAAGGGGGATGTGGTGTACTTCTCTACCAGAGTAGATTATATGTTCTTGATGTGGGTGTATTGAGACAATATATTCTTGAAGAAGCTCATAACTACAGATATCCTATTATTCCAGGTTCCACTAAGATGTACCGTGATATGTGGGAAGTCTATTGATAAAATGGCATGGAGAGGGATATTGTAGATTTTGTGAATAACTACCCCAACTGCCAACAAGTCACGGTAGAACATCAGAAACCATGGGGTATGACCCAAGAGATCGACATTTCTACTTGGTTGGGGGAAGTGATCAATATGGATTGCATCACAAGTCTACCTCGTACTCACAGATAGTATGCCTCAATTTGGTTGATAGTTGACAAGATGACTATGTCTTCTCACTCTTTGGCAGTCAAGAGTACAAATTCGGCGTAAGACTATGCAATGCCTTAAATTAATGAAATTGTGAGGTTTCCTGGGGTAGCTTTGTCTATCATCTCAGATAGAGGTCCTGAGTTTACCTCTCAGTTCTGAAGTCATTTCAGAAGGATCTTGGTACTAAGGTTAATCTTAGCACAACATTTCATCCACAAACGGATGGACATGCAAAGCGTACCATTCAGACCCTATAGGATATGTTAAGATCTTGTGTGATCGATTTCAAGGGTAGTTGGTATGATCACCCTCTTATTGAATTTGCCTACAACAATGGCTACCATTCTAGCATTCAAATTGCCCTTTATGAGGAACTGTATGGGTTGTAGATGTAGATCTCTTGTTGGTTGGTTTGAAGTAGGTGAAGCAACATTAAAAGGACCATATTTAGTCCTTTATGATATGGAGAAAGTGAAACTCGTTGGAGATACTTAAGACTGCTCAAAGTCATCAGAACTCTTATGCAGATGTATTCCAAGTTTATGATTGGGTTTCCGTAAAAGTGTAACGTGTGAAGGGGGTGACGGGATTTGGTAAGAAAGGGAAGAGCAGTCCTAGATATGTAGGCCCTTACATGATCTTGAAAAGGGTCGGCAAGGTGGTATATAAGTTGGAGTTGCAAGAAGAACTAGCAAGAATTTATCCAGTCTTCTAAATCTTGCCCTTGAATAAGTGTGTAAGTGATCCATCTTCTGTAGTGCCATTAGAGAGTGTGGAGGCAAAGGATAGTCTTTGTTATATGGCTGTACCAGTTGAGATTCTTGCCCGCCAGGTAAGAAGGTTGAGAAACAAAGAAGCCTCTTGAATCAAGGTTCTGTGGAGAAGTCACTCCGTAGAGGGAGCTACTTGAAAAGCAGAAGCAGCCATGAAAGCCAAATATCCTCACCTCTTTCCTTTCTGTTCCACTACATCTTCAGGTAATACTTGCTCATCTGTTTTTTGGTCATTCAAGCATTAATTTAGCCTTATAATCATATTCCTTTAGTTTGTACTTGAATTCTCTGCGTATTTGCATGTTCTTGGAAATCAATTCAGTCAGAAACTCAGTTCTCAGTGTTAAAAGGTAAGAATTGAAGCTCTCTCCCTCTATTTAAGGTACTTTAGTAATCATTCGAGGACGAATGCTCTGAAGGGGGAGATAATAATAACACTCTGTATCCAAAACAAACTAAAATTAAGTTTTCAAAAATTGTAGATGCAATCTACGATCACCATATACAAACCGTAGTTTGATCTACGACCCATACTATAGGTATGTGGTTCACCACTGTAACCCCTCCCAAAACCTATCTTGGAAAATTGGTTAAGTCTCAATAAATGGATAGATCTACGGACCATAAGTCAAACCACGGTTGTTGGACTGTTTCCATGGATCAAGACCCTATTATCCAATCCCAGACACGAACCAGGATCGACCAGTACGATTTGTAGATTGACCTACGGACCATTTGTGAAAGTTTGTTGTTTGTTAGGGGGAAATTGCTGATTAGGTCAACTTCAAATTGTTGTAACTCTTTGCACAAAATGAATTAGGTGTTCCATTACCTATTATCTGATAGATAATTTAATCATTATTCCAAGTCCACCAAGTTTGCTATAATTTGACCTCAGAGTAAAAAGTTATGCTCATTTCAGTAAATTTCTGTCGAGCATACACAAACGACGGGGAAAAATGACGAACCATTAATTGAACGATGTCCTGCCATTCCAATCTGTCGATTTTTATGATAACAATTATTTCAGGGATCTTTTGTTTTTTTCATAGTTCGTCTTTACCAAAAGATATGTCGTTTAAACCCTAAATCATGAGATTTTAGTAAATTTAAGCCTAGAAACATAACTAGAATTTACCTAAGTCAAAATCATTAATCAAAACATAGAATATTAGAAGCAAGAGATGAGAAAAAGATCAAGAACCCTAGTTCAAGAAAACAACAAGGTTCCATCACTTTCAGCCCCGAAATCTTAATATTTCACTGTGAAATTCATCACAAGTATGTAAGATTTCACTAGTGAGTTTCTTTCACCCATTAGATCCCTAGATATCAGTCAGATTCTTGATTCTCTTATCATGATTAAACCTAGGGTTTCTAGAATTTCATTAGATTATCATGAATTAGTTATTTATATGCTCCAAAATAGATTACAATGTTGTAACTCAGTTTATCGCATGAATTTTAGAACTCTAGCTATGTATTTCTTTAGTTCTTCAATTACAAATGCTAGGTCAGATATTTCATTTATTCAGTTATATATGCCTTATCTATAAATGCATCATTATCTGATTAATAGTTGTATTTTCAGTTTGCATGTTCGGTTTGAGTTATCCAGTACTTAAAGAAACTCAGTCATAATTAGTAAACTAATTAATTCTTTGGGAGTAGCATAATACCGAGTTGGACTAGAGTTAGCATACCCAAAAATTCCTAGAACTACTATCCAAGTAGGTTGTAAGTCCCCTTTGTGGGAATCAATTTAGTGATCACGCCAGCATGCCTTTATACCTCTGGTAGGGTATATTGGGTCCTGTCGATGGGGCGTTTACATCGGACTCCACATTAAGCGCATGCGGTTTTATTATCGGTTATTAGTAGCGGTTTTATTATCAATTATTAGTAGCTCCCATAGTTTAGTCAGACTCTTTTGAATTGACTATATTTATAGTTCAGTTAATATTCAGTCTCAACATGTTATAAATGTGATCATTACATCTAGTTATCTTAGAATTAAGTATATCATGTTCAGAATATTATACTTGATTTTGTGGTTGTTAACTTATGTTTTATTTAAACTTTAGTCTATCCTACATGCTCAGTACCTTTCAAGGTATGATGCATATGTGCACTTCATATTTTCGTGATATAGGTTCAGGTTCTCAGCATCCAGATCACACTTAGATTGATTTCTGATCTCTTGCTCAGTTGAATCAGTGGTGACTCCCCATTCTTGGAGGACAATAGTCATGTTTATTTTTAGTATCTATAGTCCATTAGGTTCAGTTTTTGCTAGACTTAGTTGGGGCCTATCCCAGTATTTCTAGTTAGTTAGAGGCTATTTTAAGACATAGTTAATTTCATCTTAGTATTGAGTTAATATGTTCATTGTAGTAAACTCATAAGTTTTTGAATATCTTAGTTATAGTATATTGGTATTACACATTTTTTCATTTTAATTATGATTTTGCTTCCATATTAGTTTATTATCTTTAATGCATGCTCATGATCATTGTAATAGGGTTATATGAACATCACTTGTGGTCGTAGGTCCCGTGTCCACGTCTCGGGGGTAGCTCAGGGTGTGAAACAAACCATCAAAAAATAGAACATGTGTTAAAGGACTATTTCATCGAGTTCAAGGGTAATTTGGATGACCATCTACCATTGGTCAAATTCGCTAATTACTACCATTCTAGCATTGCCATGGCACCTGTCTAGGCTTTTTATAGGAGGAGATGTACATCTCCAATTGGGTGGTTTAGGTTAGGTGAGTTTCCTCTAATAGGTCCCGAAGTAATTTATGAGGTTGTGGATAATGTAGAACCCATAAGGGGTCATTTGAAGGCGGACAAAAGTTGGTAAAAATAATATGATGACAATAGAAAGAGAACCTTGAGTTTATGGTAGGTGATTGGGCTTGCGTGAAGATATCACCCATGAAAGGGGTCATGAGTTTTGGAAGAAGCGGGAAGTTAGTCCCAAGTATGTGGGAACCTATGAGATTTTGTAGCACATTGGAAGTGTTGAGTGTGAATGGAAATGAACTGCGGAATTGGCTTGGGTTCACCCAGTGTTCCATATGCCAATGTTCTAACAATCAATACGTTATCTGGTGTCAATCCTTTCTCTAGAAGGTTAAGGATTTAATGCTAACCTTTCATATGAGGATCTCCCGAGTTAGATTTTAGACCAGCATGTGAAGAGGTTGAGAAATAAGGAGGTTGCTTCCGTCAAGGTTCTATGGAAGAACAAACTTGTGGAAAGTGATAATTGGGAGGCCGAGGCTGATATAATGTCCTGTTATCTTCATCTGTTTCCTTCTACTCCTATCCCAACTTTAGGTAACAAGCTTCTCCTTCATTTAGTGATTTTGGGAGTCTTGCGTCATATGTGTAGAATTTCGTGATCTTCCATATCTGTGCATGTTCTTGTGAAAATCCATGTTTTAGTAAATATGTTGAATTTTCATACTTTTTATGTTTGTCATTTTGAAATGACCTATACCATGAAATTTGCATGTTTATACATGAGGTGAGCACATTGTCGAAGTATAAAGAGATCACACTTTTGCTATAAATTGTTGTGTTGCGTATGAATGATGTGGGAAAAGTTATTTCATCCCTACTTATGTGAGTTAATGGTGTCATTTTATGTTAAATAGGTAGAATTAGTTCCTACCTACTTGAGTTCTATGGCCATGTTGTGGTTGATGGGAACTTTGTCCCATAACACTGAATTTGAAATAATGAAAGGTGCAACTCTAGTTGTAGACATCGTGATATTATGAGTTGTGTGGGCTGTTCGGACGGAACATTAACTTTGTTTGTACCTTGATCGACTTTTGGGGGAAGAATATTTACCAAGGGGGGATAATGTAACACCCCCTATGTCCCATGACTTATACTAATGCCTAAGTCATAAAACTAATTCCCTAAGGAGGTCAAAATGTGAGGTGAAGGTCCTAAACTAATCTCCGTAACTCTAAACTAAGGTTCTAGTATTTAAACATCATGGAACGACAACCTTAGGACCCTCCCAAGGACCAAGGAAGAGTCAAAAAAGCTGTCAAAAACAACTTGGGGTCAACAACCCCATTGATGGGTCGTCGATGGAGTCACGCCCCCTCGATGGGAGTCATGACATTATACTTGGTCTACACCAAGTTGTCCCCACAAAATCAGATATCTGTCCCAAACGAAAAGTTACTAATATGGTCCATTGATGCAAGAGGTTTGGTCATCCTAGAGATACTTATGAGACCTGGACTCCTCTGTTATGCAATAGGTATATTATCTAGGAGCAATCTCCCATTCCCTTTAAGTACGTGCCCTTGTAATAAATTATCTAGTGGATCCACATAGTATCTACTACATAGGCTCTATTATGGCAAGTAGAACACACTTTTTCCGTGTGGGGCTTTATGAAACTAGATTCCATGTACGCTCTCATGGTCTATGTTGGTTATGGTTGGTCTTCCCTAAATAATGAAGTACTTAAAGAAGTACGAAATAGTGTATGATATCTTAATGAGTAGGGGGTATAGGCTTCACTTGTACATTACACTAGTAGGCTTAGAAGGGTGTTGTGGGTAGTTCTTTGTAGTTATGCAATATTGTTATGATCCAAAGTATCCCCTAGGCATAACCGGCGTGCTTGTACTCGAAGAGGACGTAGACAAGCCCTTAGCATAACATCATAGTACATAAGAGGTAAAAAATGTGGAAAAATTTATAACTTTACGTGGTGAAGTGTACTTAGACTTCTCACTTATTATATATGGAGTTTACATAGACTCCTCAAATACGAAGTTTACATAGACTTCTCTTTTAGCATAAGTAAAACATATAAGAGTATAAAGTCTCATCTCACATATAAACAATGTACAAGAGTACAAATGTTTGGACATAACCAATACAAGAACAATACGCCATTATAGGCTTTCATCAATTGTCTCAATGACAAAAAAAATAATGAATGTTTCTAAACAAAAGCAACATCATAGATAGATTGGAACATGGAAACATCCCTGGATATGAGGACTCACCAATGACTTGGGAAAAGATCAAACTCTTCCTTGCAATTGACCACGAACTTCTTAACGGCCCGAACCTAAAATGTTTGGGAAAAAGGGAAAGAAATATTGGTTAATACAAACCACATGTACTAAGTATGGGTCCTATGCACGAAATCATTAATACATGAGAAAGGACATTTTTGTCAAAATCATGCTTTCTATAAATTTAACTCAACATGCACATATAATAATTATAGTAAGTTAATTTCAACATAGTATTAACCCAATATGTAGACCACCTAAACAATACTTGCGCAATGCCAATGATAGAGCCCCATAACATTATCCAAACCCAAGTATCACATCATGAAACCCACTTAATACTTACAACATATTCTCATAATTCGTCATGACATGCTTAATAAATCAATACTACTCATGAATTATGAACATAATCATAATCATAGAAGAACACTACTAGAATCATCCTTTAGGATCCCAAATGTTCAATATGTAAGAGAAGTCACATACCCTCCCTCACACTATGTAGTAACCTTTAAGACAACCCTAGTAAGAGTTCACATACTTAACATGTTCATTTACTTTTTACATTAGCGAAAGAAGTCCAATAACCGACATGAGACAATGTGATCTACATGGAAATCGGTGTTCTACTCCCACACCGAAAAGAGAAGGCTAACACTTGCTTAAGCTGTAACCATTCTTACATAGCTATCTAGGTGGATCCACTAAGCTAGATTCCTATTTGGAACATAGTTAAGGGTCAAGGAGATTGTTACAAAAGACCTTGACTTAATAAAAGTGGAGGTTGCATCTCATGAGACGACATATATCTAGGGAATTCAGACTTACTAAACATAAAGAAACCCATGTAGGAGGCAGGATTTACTAAATGTGAGACCTGCATCTCATTTACATGCCCTTTTGTTGCTAAGAAATTATTCCCTTTAGTAATCATCTTATTTCATCATATAAGTTCACATTAGTCTCTTCTAGACCCCTATGTAAACATCTTACTATATCTAGCTCATAGGTCATCACAAGTGAGAACAATCGATTTACTTTAGACACCACTTCACAAGTTAGTAAACCTTTCACTTAACACTTTACTATAATCCTGAGAAACTACTTTCAATCATATAATAATCATATCATAAAGCTCATACATAATTCATGTCTAATTAAATGTATTTGGGTTACAGATGAGGAATACTTAGCATCAACATCACAACCACACATTAGACATAGAAGCATTACTATCTAAGTAACTCACAATTCACAATTAAATACAAGAAGAACCAATAAACATACCTCTTTGTCCCTTCTATGGACCTTCATACTTCTATTACCAAGAATTCATAACGAATTACATAAACAAGGTATATTCAAGAAGCAATTACATAATTAACGATAATGTAGTCAATCTACATGTTCATAATCATTACAACTTACTATATCAATTAAAGATTTGGATGAAATTGAGGAAAAGACATGGGTATTAGGGAAAACTCATAAGAAATCATTAATTGACTCTCAATACATACTGAAACAACAATAATTCATCATAATATAACATAATTGATTCACAATTTCGATTTTCCAAAGAAAACCTATTTAAGAGGAAAAACTCTAGTTTAAGAATATTTATAAATCATGGAGGAACCTCTTGGGCAAAAGAATCTTAAGAGTGAAAGAAACCATAACTTAGAGATTATTAGCCACTAAACTTGAGTAGAATCTTGAAGGATTTGGTCTTCTTCTACAACCTTCGAAGCTTCTTCGATGGAGGGTGAATAGAGAGAGAAAGTAAAAAGAGGTGAGAGCTTTTGAGTTTGATGTGAAAAACTGATTTAAAATAACTATATAACCATCCCCTAAAATACCCAAAAGACCCCTAACTTAAATTGAACTTTTAATAAAGTCGGACTCGAATTCTAAATTTTGGATTTTCGACGGGGAACAAGTCCGCATCGAGGAGCTGCTCCTGCATGATTTTTAAAAATAATTATTGAACCAGTCGAGTCCACTACATGTCCGTGTCAAATACAAATACTTTAGATCTTGGAAAACCAAGTCCACGATGCAGACCTATTTCATCTAAGGGCAATTGGCTGCTTGCATGGCCAAAGGTGGGGTCCCTTTGTAGACCCTAGGCGATCCTCGGGGTGTCAGACCTTGAAATTTTTACCCTATATACATTATTTTACGTATTTAAAGTAATTTTACAAGATTTAGACTTCATATGACTCTCCCAAACCTTCGCAAGACCTATGTACATTTACTAGTTCAACTTGCACTAGTTCCTGGATGTCGTGGTCGTTTCTTAGCATTTCGGTTCTAGCACTTCTCTAAAAAGTAATTTACAATTATTTAGGTATAAAATCATCATTATTCATTTTGTGAGGCTCTAGTCTAGGACATAGAATTTCCAGGGTGTGTCAGATATACGAATATGTATGTTGTATGGATAGGGGTTGTGTTGAACAAATGTATATATTCTAATATGGCTCATAATGCATGTGTGTCATTCATGATAATGTAAAGGTAATGTGTACGCATAAGTTAGGTTCTAAGGAATACTTAAAAGAGTTGGTATTATTGGATGCGAACATTACATTGCACAAGTGAACCTTATGAAGTGCGAAGCTCATAACGTCATTGTAGTTGGACATTGTTGGGATATTGCCTCATGTGTTGTGTTATGACATTAAAAGACTTAAAAAACTTCACAAATGCATACTTTCACATAAATGTCCCTTTCTCATGTTTTAAAGGTTTTTAAACTGCATTTTTTCATACATTATTCGTTAATATAGTAAACCCTTTTCTCCTTTTCTATTATGAGTGTAGGTCCTAGCTCATTGGTTTGCTTGTATATCTTTGAAGAAATCTTGGAATTCTTATCGCCAAGAATTTCGGTATGTCCTCAAAGATTTGAGGACTAATGCCTTGATGTGGCATTATGATTTCTCTATTGATGTAATAGACTTAGTAGTCCTTTCTTATGTACTTTTGTTCTAAATGACTATTGTGTCTAAAGGCTTGTATAAGACCTCTTCGAGGTCAAGTACACCGATAAAGTCTAAAGGTTACCTTCCAAGTGATAGAAAAACACTACAGCCCTAGAAGACCAACATAAAACCACCGTTACCTGCTCGTATGTGATGTTTGCATTCAAAAGCACACCATTTTGGTTGTGCAATGCTCCAGCAACAATCTAGTCATGCATGATGTCGATTTTATCAGACATGGTTGAGGACACTATCTAGTTGTTCATGGATGATTTTTCAGTGGTTTTTGACTCTTTTGATATATGCTTAGACAATCTGGCTGAGGTACTGAAAAGGTTGGAAGATTGTAATTTAGTTCCAAATTGGGAGAAGTGTCACTTTATGGTAAAATAGGGCATACTGTTGGGGCATCAAATTTATAAGCAAGGTATTGAGGTGGATAAGGTCAAAGTGGATGTAATTGAAAAGGAGAGTATATTTGACTTTGATGATCCTTTTCTGATAGCATTTTAAGAGTTGAAGAAGTTGGTCTCTTGCCCCATCATTATTGCTCCAAATTGGGGGGAAATGGTTAAGGTCATGTGCGATGATAGTTGGGTAGCTCTTGGCATCATATTGGGGCAAAGGGGTTAGAAAATACTTCACCCTATTTACTATTCAAGCAAAACTCTAATGAAACCCAAAATAATTACATGGCTATAGAGAAAGAGATTCCTTCCGTGGTGATAGTATTCAAAAGATTTCTCTCTTAATATCTTGGGATTGGGTTAATAGTGCACACGAACTATTCAGCGTTGAGGTATATGATTTTAATAAAGGATCAAAAACCATGACTCATTGTATGGGTGTTGTTTTTGTAAGAATTTTATTTTATGGTGAAAGACCACAAGGGGATAGAGAACCATGTCGCCGATCATTTGCCTAGATTAGAGGATGAAGCTTTACTTGAGGTTTGTGATAAGGGTGAGATCAAGGATATGTTCCCAAATGAAAAGGTATTTGTTGATTCCCATGACCTCATTCCTTGGTTTTCCGACTTCTCAAATTATTTGTCAAGCGATTTTTTACCTACGGATTTGTCATTTCACCAAATAAAGATGTTCATGCGTGATGTAAAAAAGTTCTTTTGGAGTAATCTATACTTGTATAATAATTGTGCTCGTAGTATTATTCGTCATTGTATGCCCAATGTTGAGATGTTGATTGTTCTTGAGGTATGTCATTCATCGAGTGTTAGTGGGTATCATGGTGGTGTTCGGATTGACCATAAATTTTGCATTGTGGATACTATTTTCCAACCATACACAAAGAGTCTCATAATTTTGCTAAGTCTTGTTACTGTTGCTAACGAGAGGGTGGGATTTCAAAAACGCAAGATCTTCCTATGAACCCAATCATAATAATCTAGTTATTTAATGTATAGGGCATTTATTTTATGGGACCATTAGTGAGTTCATATGGGATGATATATATTCTTGCTCCGGTTGATTATGAATCAAAGAGGGTGGAAGCAATTGCGCTCCTAACAATGAAGGCTAGAGTTTCACCACATTCTTGAAGAAGAATATCTTCTCCGCATTTGGTACCTAAGGGAAATTATCAAAGATGGAGGTTTCCACTTTTTTAATAAGTTTTTGAAACAATGCTTCATAAGTATGGTGTCCACCAAATGAACCTACTCCTTACCATCCATAGACTAGTAGGCAAGTAGAAGTGTCCAACAAAGAGATACAACAAATCTTGGCAAAGACTGTGAATGCCAATAGAATGGATTGGTCAAGGAAGCTTGATTATTCTCTATGGTCTTAGCGCACCGCATAGAAGACTCTCATAGGTGTGTCTCAATACAAACTTTTATGTAGGAAGTATTGTCCTTTGCTGGTAAAGCTAGGGCATAAAGCCATGTGGGCAACTAAGAAGCTTAACTTGGATTGGGGTGCCGCGTCAACTCAAAGGGTGAATGACTTTAATTTTCTCGATGAGTTTTGCCTGAAGTCCTGTGAAAGTGCAGCCTTGTATAAAGAGAAGATGAATAAGTACCATGATCAAAGGATTGAAAAGCGAGATTTTTTAGTTGGAGATCTTGTAATTCTATTAAACTCTAAGTTGCGCTTATTTCTGGGAAATCTCAAGTTCTAGTGGTCCGAACCATTCTTACTCAAGAAAGTGTTCCCGCATGGAGCGATGGAGCTTGAGAATAGTGAAGGAACAAGGTTCAAGGTGAATAGACAAAAGATCGAACTTTATCTGTGAAATGCCGAGAGTGTGCAACAAGTAATTGAGGCCTATTATCTTGATCAAGTCTGAGTAATCAAGAGGTCTGCGTCCTGCCGATATCTTAAATCGAGCGCTACATGGGAGGACGCCCTAGGTGTAGAATCTATCCAACCATAGGTTTACAATTCGCGTGAAGTAGTTTTCTTTTCTTTATTTGAATTCTTCTACCATAAAAGTTAGTTGTTAATGTTTGGTTTTAGTTATGGGTAGATATAGCATAGGGTCCGTGTCTAAAAATTTTCCAAAAAATACAAAAAGTATGGTTTAACTATTGTTACATGCGTAGAAGCTCAAGTCAAGTTCTGCAGAAAATGGTCTTGTGAAGTTGTCTACGGACTCCATCGACAGTGCTTCATTTAATCTACAGACTGTGAATGGCATACGTAGATACCAGGTAAGTCCCTAAGTATTTGTAAGTCATAAAATGATTGACCGTCCCCATGGATATACTATCATCGACCCACAAATCGTAAATGAGGTCTCGTGGGTCCAAACTTCGAGTTTGCTTAGTTGACTAGGACTTCCCTATTTAAAAATACCACCATTCAAATTCATTTCCCACTTTTATTAATTCCCCCTCCCCCTCTACAGCCATTTTTCCCTAATCTAATCTCCCCTAAATCACTCCCCCAATCACTAATACACTCCCCAATAAAATATCCAAATCCCTTTCCCCTAAATTGCAAATCCTTTTCTACCAAACCCTCCCTCATCTAATCTCCACAAGTTTGGTGTTCGGTTTTGATGCGCGTAGGAATTTTTTTTTGATAGTGAATAATAGTTCTATCACACAATCATACCTTTGCTCATTGTTTGTAAGGTAACAAGACTCACTTCCAATTTTGATTCATAGATTGAATATAGGAAGCTGGGAGTTAGATTTTGACTTAGGGGGGGGTTGTGTACTTAAAAAGCATGCTAGAATTAAATTTGTGATAGCCCTTGGTACAATGGATAGTGTTTGTGTATAATTCTATTACCCATAAAATGTGTGTTTAAGTCTAAATGTATGTTATGCACTAGGGTTCCATAGTTTGTATGAAATAATTATAAACATTGATTAATTGGAACCCTATGAATGACGAACTAGCATATTATATGTTGAAATGCATGAGTAGACTAAGAGAATATTAAAAATGATAACAAAATCTGAACTTTCTTTTGGAAGAGGTCTGTAATATTGTACAAAAAACTCATCCATGATACCTTGTCTATGGACCGTCGATCAATCGATGGACCGTCGATTGGGTCCGTGGATTGATAGACAAATAAATCTCACTAAGTATTAAACAATGGATGTAGACTACGGTCCATTGATTGATTGACAGACCATTCTGTACACCCGTCATTTCCATCGTAGACCAATTTTTCGGCCTTCTAATCCATGTAGATCAGTCTACGGACCGTCAACCCCCATTGTCAATGACAACTGAAGCCATTGTCTGTAATTTGTTTTGTTTTTTGCTCTTGTTCACTCTTCATATTAAAAATTTTTCGAGTTTGTTTTTAGTTTTTTATGGTACTAATAACCCTTCCACAAACACTATGTCACTAAATAAGCAATTGATATATGCAAAAAAGGGAAAATCCAAGTCAACTACACCAACTCTTTTATTGATCCACATAGGAATATATGCGTAGAATAATCTAGCCTACATTCCTCCTAACACAAGGACGTCACCTACTGCACCCTGAGGCACCCCTTGGAGGTGAAACCCGACGTAGTAACTGCCTTCTATTCAAATGAGGAGTGCACACTAATCGGGTCACCAACTGGGGCTACTTCTTGTTCTGAGAGTGGATCCATATCTAGCCGAGTCAGCCAACATTTCAGGCTCTGAGTATGACCATTCTTCAGGGTCAGTGTAGGCCCATGCTTAGAACTCAAGTTCTAAAGGAGACACAAGGTCAGGTAACCATGTACAAGAAGCCTCGGCTGATGAGTCTACCAGCTCATAAGCAACACCAACTCAATGAAACAATGATCCTCCACCCGCGGCCGGCGAGCAAAATATATGGTATGTTGAGTTTCAATAGCAGATCTATCCATATACCAAGATGTTTATTGATAAGGATATGATGTCCCAATTCATCACTAACGATTGTTGAGTCCTCACATATATTTTTCATACCCACAAGTACAGAGGTTGTTGAACTTACACAGGTGAGACTTGATGGAGAGCCTGGAGAGTGGTTCATAGCACACGGGTGAGTGGGGGATCATAAGTCCATGCTAAAATTTATGGGAAAATTCTTTTGGTTGTTTGTGTGGAACAGAATCTCACACAAGAAGGTCGTTAACCAACTCACATGGGACAAGGAAGTCATGGTTACTATATTAGTAGTTGGGTTGGAGATCGATATTTCTCGGATGATGCTAACAGAGATTCACGAGAGGACATTCAATACTTCCGCGACTTACTCTTTTCCTTTTTTCATATTTCTCGGATGATGCTGCCTGGATTCTCGAGTGCCTATGTGGAACTATGATAAACTGATACACCCGACCATATATTTGATAGAGGCCTCATAAAAGATGGGTCTAATGTTGCGGCACCTCACAAAGAGCCATGATTTGAGGTCCCTCCCTTGAGCAACAATCTTGCAAATACCATAGAGAAAGCATAGGGCAATGAGCCCATAATACCATGCCAAATCGATATGGTCACGACCTCCTATTCTCATACTGATAGTAGATCCCCAAGCTCGTCTAGGATCACACCACCAGCAGCAACTATTGTTATCCTATTTGCCGAAGTCCAAAAATTATGGGCTCAAATTGCAGCTTTGCTGCACCATATTTAGTTGTGGATGTAGAAAAATCAATTGCATAGTCAGAGACCTGAATAGAGAAAATGGTGTCTAAGTAGATAGAGAAGCAGATCTAGGTAGTCCACAAACACCAAGACGTGTTTGTGTTGAGAATTCTGGCATGACCAGCCCCCACCACACACCTTGCCTACATTCGAATGGAGTTGCCGAGTCTCTGAGTTGATATAGATTCCATCTTTGATATGTGTGTGACTGATCTAGAGCATGCACCGGTGGAGTTGTGTGAGGATACAATCATTGAGTCCTTGTTCAAGTCACTTGCAGAAACATAGTCAGAACCCACTCGTGCTCGTGGCAAGAGGTACCGTTCTAGCTGTCCCAATAAGGCCATTGATGAAAATCGAGCTAGTAAAAGGGATCGTATGCAGGAGTATAAAGCTAAGAGGGCATCTATAATATATAAAGAAATGCTCTAGAGGAGGGTGCATGAGACTTCTGCTCAGGCATCGAGTTTTGGGCCCATACGTGGAGATGTAAACACTACTGATGGTGTAGAAAGAGTAGCAGATAGAACTATTGATGGTGTGTTCCTTGTTGATGCGGTAACTGCTGAGGGTGACCTAATTGTTGATCGAACTATCTTTGAGAAACCAGACCCATCAACTTTTTGATAGGTCTTCGACGTTTTGCGCCACAAGTTTGCTTCACTAAATCCATTACTCTTTTTATGTTTTGTTGAGCATTGGGAACAATTGCACTCGCTTTTGTTGGGGGTGGGTAAACATATTGTGATTTATAGGGTAAAGTCTAAGTAACCTAATTTACGATCCGCTCTTGGGGTTTTCTTGCCTGTTTTTTTTTTCCCCCAAGAGATTGTTTAAATTTCTATTGAACTGGAATGTATTATGATTGTATGCGTAGAAGAAAGAAATATTGAAGCATGATGACTTGTGAAAAATGAGACTTGTCCAAAAGTTCTATTATGTGGTTCAATTTTTAGGCTAACATAATCTGAATTTGTTGACTCTGAATATGACATGATAATGCGCAAGCTACATGACTAAAACTTAAACTGGGTAATGTGATAATCGGATAATGAAACACTGTGCCAAGTGAGTGTGAAAGTAATTGATTGTTCAATAATTGATGCAAAACTAAAACTTGCCCGATTAGTCATGCTAAAATAATCTACTCTAGAGGCTAGGAAGTGATCATATGCCCTTGTTCGAAATAATCCACAACTAGCCTAAAAGATTCCAACCAAATGAAGTGAATATTCCCTTTTATCCAAATACTCTAAGCCTAAAATAGACCATTTCTTTCTAACTCCCTACTTTACCTTTCCAATATCTTATGTTTTTGCCCAGTCCTTCCTTGTACATGTGCACCTCGACTAAGGCAAAAATCCTAAGTTGAGGGTGGCTAATGAAAACTAAAGTGACCTATTTATTTACCCTTATCCGACATCAGGTATTTTGCACCATGACTCATGGAAAAAAACCATAAATTGAGGGTGGCTATGAAAGAATAAAATCTAAAGAGAAATGGGTTTGAAAAGAGTTTGGTGTTGAAAACAAAACAAAAGAAAAGTGTCAAAAGAGAAACTGAAATTGTAAAACTAAAAAAAATGAAATGCATGAAATATTAAAAAAATAAAAGTAAAAGATCTACAAAGTTGAAAGTTGTATCTATGGTTTAAAGGAATCAAAGGAAAGAAGAAAGAATGGTAGGATGTCAAAGATAGGGCAAATATAGGTAGAAAGCGTGATGTAATGTCAACGTTTGCAGAAAGTCACTAAATATACCCAAATGTACCACACTTGACAGTGAGCCTATGTTACAAGCTAAGAAAGTCCTATAGTAATCCTAAAGTTTACTTTTGAGAGTTTAAGAAGTGAAAATAAGGGAAATCCTATGGCAATAAGCACTAACTATACATGAACTTACTTCTGAGTGTCAGTGTTGAAATAAATCCTTGTACTTAAAACAATAATCATTGTAGAAAAACTAAGGATTTTATTTTGAAGTGATCGAACTAGTTACATTGTGGGAGAATTGGTACCTTGGTTATAGGAAAACAGTGAAGATGGTTGTGTAGTGGTCAATCAGTGTCATGTTATGATCCATATGAATACGCTTGTCGAGTCTAAGACATAGATTTGAAGTCAAACAAAGGAGAGTCGTGATATCAATGTGATTGCTTAAGCTTGAATTGTCTGCTTCTACACAAGTGTCGTTCAGAGGAGTAGTGCGTTACTTGAGGAAAAACTATGAATTTATGTTTAGGGTGTTGACAAACCGTGAGTTTAAAGCATGTCTAATGCATGTCACTTAAAAGTTATGTGTGTCTAGAGCCTTTTTATATTGATTTTGATGGTTTTGTATCAGGTTTTGCAAGAAAGATGTTTAGGCGCGAAATAAAGAGATTTCAAAGTGTAGAAAAAGGCATCTACAGAGTCAGTCGACAGATCGTAGATCCATTGATGCTCCATAGATGAGTATCGCAGATAGGCAGCCTACGCATTAGATGAAATAAGGGAAATCTAACCAAATGTGGAACCACAACGAGCATTGAAAGACTATACTGGTAAACTGTAGAATGATACTGCGAGGGTTCCGGTACCTGAGTTTTGAAAATTCTAAGTAAGGATTCATGAAGGGGCATTGACAAGCCGTCGATTGATTGACAGATTATACTGGTTGTCCTCGTTTGAATCAGAGAGGATACATTTTATATGCTTAAACTTTTTCTTAGTCACGGTTGACAGAACGAACTTACGGACCGTAGATCCATTGACGGTTAGAAAGTCGATCTCCTAGATTGAAGATGCGTGCCTCAACAAACTTTCCTCATTTTGTTTCCTTTTTAATTAGGAGTTAGTTTTTCATAAATAGGCATGTAAACCTTGTTTTTGGGTTTGTTTCTATTATTATTGTTCTAGTTTGAGACTTTGGATATTAATTTTTCAAACTAAGCAACTATTGATTTCTTAAGTTGATTTTAAAGATTTTAGTGTTGATATTCAAGTTGAAATTTTGGGTTTATTATTCTCATTAAGTGAGTTCATTATTCTTTCATCTAAAATAATGTGTTTTTTTCTTGTGATTATGTGTAGCTAAACTCCACAAATGGAGTTGTCGAAACCATGAGCAATTAACAATGTATGAATAGTATTAAGAAATATTTAAATAGTGTTTTGCATGCATTGGCAATTCTTTCTTTTAGAAGTCTTTTTAGCGGTTGCAAATGTTAAAACTCGCCTTGTTGCTACTTTTCGTTGCAAAGAGGTAGTTAATAAGAAAAAAATTGTCAACATATATTTATTGTAATACAATATAATAGTCTATTGTAGATTTGTGTAATAGTGAAGGCTAAGCCATACATCGATGCGATGTATAATATGAGGTAAAGTTAAGGGTTAGTAAATTATACACACCTATCCAGACCAAGGTACGGGGTGAAATTCTTTAAATGCCAGACCAAGAATTTAAAGATACATAACTTATCACTTTGCATGTAATATACTAGGAAGTAATTGCTATTACAAGGATTACCACATTATGATCTTGTGGGGAACACGTAAACCCTAGTTACTTTCTCATCTTTATAACAACCCAAGTTAACTCTTGCTTACTTGACAATTACATAATCTTACGATTTTGTTTCACAAATCCCCCCCCCCCTCATTTTACTTACTTGTTTCAAAAATACCCAAACTAAACGAATATAATTGTGGGTTAAAGTTAAGTCTAAACCATAATCCTTGTGGAAACGACCCCAACCTACCTGTTGGGTTCTTTACTTGATAACGACCGCTTACGCTTCTTTAGAGAGGTGTAATTTCAGTGTATCACATCACAATTATGCCATACCAAAATGAATAAATCCTTCGCCTAGCTAAGGAAACCTGTCTTGGAAGCATAATGAAGGTGACTAGGACAAATCATGGGAAGATCATCACTTAAGATATGCATATGCGTGCAAAGCAAAGCCGGACATATCTCCATTTTCGAATACTTATTACCAAATTGTGCAGAAGAGTTATGGTACCTAGAGATGCAGGTAAAGATGTGGAAGTAGTTCCCACTCCTTAAAATGATATCCAAAAAATGGAAGCTGAGTTTTTTGAGGACCAAGAACAGAAGAAATGGAAGGAAGCTACAGCTACTTGATCTGTACCTACAAAGACATCATTTCATAAACCTGCCTTTACGCCATAAGGTACAACAGGCTCCACTGCCTTTTTCACTGACACCTCAGATCTTCTGCTACTATAAAACTATTGAGACCTTCTGTATCCACTGCATATTGTACTCATATCACTTTGATTTATTTGATCCAGAAGGGACAGCTTGCGTAGTTTATCAATTGTCGGGCTTCCAACCTAGAGAATGCCATTCTGACCATAATTGAAGCTGGATCTAGATGATGTTATGTCACCCCTAAATGCAACCATTGAGGCCCTAGCAACAAGGATTGCATTGTGTGAATGGGACCAAGGAACTATAGAGGAGAGCGCATTACTAAAAGTGAAAATTGCTAAGCTAATGAATGAGGTAAATTACTTGAAGTCCACAAATATGTCCCGACTCTTCAAAAATCTGGAACTTCTACAGTAAATGATAATGCCTCAGACTACAACTACACAGGTAGAAAAAGCACCCTACACGGAATAAGAGGTAGAAACTGCTGAATAATTACATGAAGAAACTGAGGGAGCAGTAGATGAGGTTCAGTAAACACTAACTTAATATATAATCAATTTTGTCTTGCAGGCTTCATGCGAAACAACACCCTTTGATAGATCTAGTGGCATTACTCCATCTGGCGGCCCCCAAAGCATCGGGATTAGACATGATTTTTTTGCTATACCACACTCTTTCTCTTACCTTGACTGCATAATTTTAATAATTGTGTTAATTGCATTTGAGGAAAAATGGGTTCAATTGCGGTGGGTTGGGGCTCACCTTTATTTTCTTGCTATGAATGATTTTGTTTTTGTATTTATTTGGGTTTTTTGTTTAAAATTGTGTTCTATACTTCTTTTCGAGATTGTTTTAGCTTGTGGATTCTTTTAAATATAATTGATTGAAAATTTACACTTCCAAAAAATTTTCATTTTTCAAAAACATTTGCCACCTCTTGTGTTGGAAATGGTTGTTCTTGTACAAATTTAAGTATCGGTTTTGATCAATATCGATGACTTTAATAATGCTCTCATTCAAACAAACATGAATCTGTGTCAACAATGAGATCAAGTGAAGTTGCATTGACAATATATGAACTCTTGGCATATTGTTGTGATTAGCCATGAATTAAATTGATTCTTCTTGCGATGATCATTGCACACTAGCAAAAGTGTGTAGTCTTGTTTATATTTAATATTGATGCCCTGTGTGATGAAATTACATTGAACCATGCATGAATAAACTGAGAATTTGCCCCGTTAGTGTGATTGATTTAGTAAGTTTTTCTCTTGAAATGATCTTAGGCGACATTATAGTTTGTTAGCCAATTTGACATATTCCAATTTTTTTGTCCTACCCGTGAACATGTGAAACTCTTTTGATAACCCCTTGAGCTTTTCTCTTCTTTGGAAAAAACTTGTGAAAACATAGAGCTTTATTCAACAACCACCTATAATCATCATGACATTTGATTTAGTGAATAATCAACTTAAGCCAAAAACATAAGTTAGAGGTGCGGTGAAAAGCAAAAGGAGGAGTAATGAAGTGCAAGAAAAGTCTTCCTTGAACCATGCTCTTGCAATGAAATGGAAACCCTCTATATCATGAAAGAAAAAGAGAACAAAAAAATGAAAAAGAAGTTGCAAAATAGAAGACCAAAAGAATTTTTGGTTTCCAAGCAATCTATGGAGTGAATAATAGGATGACTTAGAATCACTACAAGAAAAATTGATTGAAGAAGGTAAAAAATAGGAAGTTCTATGAGATTGCAATTCATAAGGATCTTTAATCCTAAATTACCATACCTTTGCACTCAGCTCCATTACAAGCCTGAAAAACACCTTTTTTTGATCATGAGTAAGCCGAACTGAATTTGATTGGAAAATATGGGCAAACCTTGGGTGAAAACATGCATTATGTTCTTTTTTTTAAGTGTGAGTATTGCATTTGATTTCTTATCTTAGAATTGATTAACCCATGTACGTGAAAATTGAATCATTCTTGGTGTGAGGGCATTCAAATACTGTTGTGGAGCTTGAACTTGCATTCGTAGAAACTATTGTGAGCATGAGAATCATTGGTAATAGTTTGTCACAACTTTAATCTTGAGTAGGCAATTGATTCTTGCATAAGTAGTATGAGTATTGTTTTGTATGTTCATGATTGAGTCTTGTGTAGCACTGTTTCAGACATCCTATTTGAACTGTTGAACTTGAGTTTTACTTGAGGACAAGCAAAAGTTTAAGTTGGGCGTGTTGATGAGTCTACAAATTTGACTCATTTTGGGTTTTATTTTGATAGAATAGTGTCCTGAAAAGCTTATTTAGTCTTAATATATGATGAAAACCCTAAAGTTTCAGGTATTTCATGTTTGAATGCAAGCATAGATTCTTAGCACAAATGGAACAAAAAAAACATAAAAGAACGAAGAACTTATGCCTCAGCTTCGCCAATTACACTTGGCGAGTCACCGATGGGACATACTCCACACTTTGTTCCATCATGCGAAGCTCTGAATGAAGAGTTTAAAAAAGGTGGTGAAAAGAGTAGTAAATGCATCTCTGAACAATTCCGTGAAGCTAAGCTATACCGCCTATTTTCCAGAACATGAAGATGCTGAAGGAAAGCACAAAACAATGTTGAAACATAAGAATGGAGAGTAGTCGAGGCATTCGGCAACCTCGACTAACATCACCAAATTATCCTCTACATCACTTAATATGATATATATATATAATAGACTTAGTTATTATTTTAAGGGATCCAATCATTAATATAGTTTTTACCTTGAATACTATTTACTTTTATTTTTCTCAAGTTTGCGGAGGGTTTTTGGAAGACTTGAATAAAGAATAAGCTTATCTTCCCCAAGTTGGAAATAGGCCTTATCCATTCTTCTTCCTTAGTATAAATAAAGGTTCAATTTCGTATACCCATTTGATTTCAATATCATTTTACGTGCAATTTGTTATTTCAATATGTGTGGTTAAAAACCCTCATTCTTGTGGTGTGATTAAGAAAATATGTGTTCATATTATTGTTGGATCTTGCTTTCTGATAGCTTATATGTATTTTAATGTTGATTTCAACTAGTGGTTGTGGTTTTACTTAATGGTTTTCTAGTTGCAAATATAAATCCATCATGGGTATGCAGCTTGCCCTAGAGGGAGGTTGCGAAACCAAGACTGGTACACTAGAGTGGGTCAACATGAGGTTCAGCCCGAGAGGTTGAGACCTTGTCTCGTATCCTAACACTCAGCTAGAGAGAGTGAATGCGGTAAAGTGTAGGATGGTCTTCATGTGGCTAATTAATGTTCGATAGGAACGCATATGAAACGGGGTAAGTTGCTTGAGAGAGAACTTATTTCCATCTTATGCTTTGCCTAGTCTCTATGATCATGCAATATTCCTATTGAAAGCATGTACCCAACGACTTATCTCAACTTGTATTGTGGTCACACCCAAGAACTTCTCCCTATACTTTATTTTTCTTACTCTTTACCATTTTCACTATACTTCAGACAAACCCCCCTGTCGATATTTGACACATGGTGTCACCCCACTTTGATTTATAATATTTTTATTCATAAATCTCTTTAGCTATGACTAATTAGAATAAAATTATAATTAAATACATTTTCTCGAAATTGCTCCCTTGGGACACGACCCCAACCCTTGGTTGGGTAACTATTGTATCGATAATCGTAGACAGTCAAGCCATAGGTTAGTGTCATCGGTCACAATAAGCATCCATTAAATAAGGTTGTTTACAAATTTGAAGGCTTGGAAGTCCATTTTTTGATTCCTATGAAGGTGGACTATTGGTGATGAATGAGGATGAATCATTATTTGTCTTTGCAGTGAAAGAGAAACAAGACCAAGACCATGTTTTTCTTGAATCAAAGGAAAATATTGATAAGTCAAAAGTGATGGGTTTTGAACAAAAGGGAAATGATGCATTGAAGTATTAAGGTAGGTTGTGTGTACCAAAGGTGGATGAACTCCAAGATAGGATCATGGAAGATGCTCATAACTATAGATAATCGATTTTTTGTGGTTCCACAATAATGTATCACAACATGAGAGAAATATATTGGTAGAGTAGTATAAAGAATTGTAGTGTTGAGTTCATTTCTAAGTGCCTGAATTATCAACAAGTTAAACTAGAATACCAAAGGCCCGGTTGTATAGCTCAGACTTTAGAGGCTTAGGAAATGAAATGGGAGATGATTTATATGGATTTCATCACTGGTTTGATGCAGTATAAAAATAGAATGATTCTATTTGGGTGATTACAGATCGGATATCTAAATCAGCACCCTTTTTCGGTAAACAATGTGTATTCGGCAGAAGATTATGACATGTTATATGTTCAAGAGTTTTTAAACATCATGGAGTTCAGTTGTTCATTATTTCAGATATAGGTGCGCAGTTCACCACATAATTTTGGAAGTATTTACAAAAAGTTTTGGGTCTCAAGGTAAATTTGAGTATGACTTTTCAACCTTAGATTGATGGTCAAGTAGAGATCACAATTGAGACTGTAGAGGAATGTTGAGGGCTTAGGATAGATTTCATGGCTAATGGGATAAAACACTTACATCTCATTGAGTTTGCTTACAACACCAACTATCACTATAGCATCCGGATGTATTCTTATGATGATCTTTATGGCAGAAGATGTAGATCTCCAATTAGATGGTATGAGTTCAGTTATGTTGGTTGATAGGGCAAGACATAGCTCATCAAGTTGTGGAGAAAGTAAAGATCATTCTAGAAAGGTTGAAAATAATGTTGAGTCATCAGAAATATTATATTTATGTTAGGGGAAGTGACTTAGATTTTTAGGTGAATGATTAATTTTATTTGAAAGTTCTACCCATGAAGGGTGTTCTGAGAATTGGTGAAAATCTTAGTCCCTGGTATATTGGTCCTTAAAAGATATATTTATAAAGATGGGTAATATAGCTTATGAGTTGGAGCCACTGCCATTGTTTGCAGCAGTCTACCATGTATTTCAAATTTGAATTTCGAAGAAATCTATGGACGATCCTTCACTCGTTAAACATAATAAAAACATTTTTTCTGAGTACACCCTATCTTACGAAGAGATTTTAGTTTAGATTCTGGATCTTTAGGTGCACATGTTGAGGACTAAGAAGGTCACATCAGAAAAGGTCGTATGGAGGAATTATTTTGTTGATAGAGATACTTGGGAGGTTGAGGTGGATATGAAGAAGAGATACACACATCTCATTGCTCTCGGAGAATCTTCAAATCGAGGTACTAATTTTTTTTCTTGGTACTTTTGTATGTTTAAATGTTTTGTTTGGTGTTTTAGTTGGGTGTTAAATATTATCACCCTTAGTTCTACATTAGAGTGATATAATTTGAGGAAGAATGTCCCAAGGGGGGTATATTGTAATATGCCACCTTAGAAAGAGCTAAAAATAAAAAGAACTAATTTGGAAAGAGCCAATTTGGGAATTTTTGAAGTCATGCTTAAGATGTGAACTTTGAGTATACTTGAAATGGTAATTGCTTCCACTACAGGATCAACTATGTGGCTAATCAGATATCAAATAAATGCTCTGGGACCAAGGACCTCCTAACACTACAAGGGTCAACAAAGGTAAAGGTTCTACACCCAAGTCTCAACAAGGGATAGGTAGTGGTTCTTATGTTGAGAAGCCTATTTGTCCAAAGTGTGGTAGAAAATATGAAGGAAAGTGCTTAGTTGGCATGGGTAATGTCTATGGTTTTGGTAAGAGTGTCCATATAAAGAGGGACTGCCCTATGATGAAGGCTCAAGGAAGCAAATATTCTAAAACACAAGCAAGTGGTCTGAATCCTGATTCTCTTAAGAAAAATTGCTTTTATGCTCTCCGACCCCGTGGTGATCAAGAGAGCTCTTCGGATGTTGTTACCTGTATTTTTCAAGTATTTTCAATTAATTTTAATGCATTTTTTTATCCTTGTGCCACTTTTTCTTTTGTAGCCCCTCTAGTGGCTATGAAATTTGATATTCTTCTCGATGTCTTAGATGAACCCTTTTCGGTTTTTACCCCGGTGGGTGATTTCGTGGTTCATAAAAGAGCCTATATGGGTTGTCCTATTTCCTTTCCCAATAGAGTTACAATAGTTTATTTGATAGAACTTGATATGATGGATATTTTTGTCATATTGGGGATCGATTGGTCACATGCTTTTTTTGCCTCAAGGAATTCTACAAAAGGGGTAGTTAAATTTCAATGTCCTAATGAATCCATTTTTGAATGGAAGAGAAGAAACTCAAATCATAGGGGTAAGTCATTTCATGTGTAAAATATTATAAGTTGATTGCAAAGGGTTGCCTGTATCATATAGTCAGGGTCAAGGATCTTGAATCCAAGATCCCTCATTTACAGACGGTCTCCGTAGTGAAGGAATTCCCTAAAGTCTTTCCCAATGAATTGCCCAGAATTCCTCTAAAATGGTAAATTGACTTCAGCATAGATTTAATACCTGATACACAACCTATTCAACCCCTCCTTATCGGATGACCCCAAAAGAGTTGAAAGAATTAAAGGCTCACATCACACATTTGCTAGATAAGTATTTTATTCAACCAAGCATATCTCGATGGGGTGCTCTGGAATTGTTTTTGATGAAAAAGGATGGATCTTTAAGAATGTGTATGACTACCACAAATTGAACAAGGTCACTATAAAGAATAAGTATCAACTCCCTAGGATTGATGGTTTGTTTTACCAACTCCAAGGAGCGAGTCACTTTTCAATTGACTTGAGGTCGGGTTACCACCAACATAGAGTGAGAGGTGTTGACATTTAGAAAATGGAATTTTGAACAAGACATGGTCATTTTGAATTATTAGTCATGTCTTTTGGTCAAACAAATGCCCTGGAAGCCTTAATGGACCTTATGAACTGAGTTTTTAGAAGTTATGTTGATTTCTTTGTGATTGTCATCATTGATGACATCTTGATATACTCTAAGAGCGAGAGTGATCATATGAGCCATTTGAGGATAGTTTTGCAAGTCCTCAAGCATAACCATCTTTTTGCAAAATTTAGTAATAGTGAATTTTGGTTAATATGGGTTTGCTTTTCTTGGTCAGATTATCTCTAGTGAAAAGGTAGAGGTTGGTTCAAGAAAGGCGAATGTGGTAAAAGTTTGTCCTAGACCTTTAAGACCTACAGACATCTGAAGCTGTTTGGTATTTACTATAGGAGGTTTGTTGAGGAATTTTCATCTATCGCATCTTAATTAATATCCTAGAACCAAAAGAATTCAAAGTTCTAATGTTCAGAATCATGTGAAAAGAGCTTCCAATTATTGAAAGACAAACTCACCTCCGCTCCGGTGTTGACCATATCGGAGGGTACCAAAGGGTTTGTGGCTTATTATGACGCTTCTCGAGTAGCTTTGGGTTGTGTCCTCATGCAACATGGCAAACTGATAGCATATGCCTTAAGGCAACTCAAGGTTCATGAGAAAAACTACCCAACTCATGACCTTGAACTAGCAGTTGTAGTGTTTTCCTTGAAAATTTGGAGACACTGTCTTTATGGGGTACATGTTATTGTGTTCACCGATCACAAGAGTCTCCAATATGTGTTCACTCAAAAATACTTGAATTTACGCCAAAGAGGTGGTTAGAATTTTTAACATAATATGATACGAGTGTTTTTTCCCACCCCGGGAAAGCTAATGTTGTTGCGGATGCTTTGAGTCGAGTGTTTATGGATTTTATGACTCATGTGGTCGATAATAAGAATGAGTTAGTAAAAAAGGTGCACAGGTTGGCCCGATTGGGTGTTCGACTAGAAGAATCTCCATAGGATGGATTCATGGTTCATCATAACTCCGAATCATCTTAATCGTTGAGGTTAAATATAAGAAACATCTTGATCGTGTATTGATGGAGTTGAAGGAATCGGTTATTAGTATATCTTATGGGTCTTTCACCGAAGGGGAAAATGAAGTGTTTAGGTATCAAGGAAGATTGTGAGTGCCGTACGTGGATGGCTTAAGGTAGAAAATCATGGAAGAGGCTCATGGTTCCTGATATCCCCTTCATCCGGATACCACCAAAATGTATCGTGAGTTAGATGAGATTTATTGGTAGAACGTGATGAAAAAGTACATAGCAAACCTTGTGACTAGATGCTCAAATTGCCAACAAGTCAAACACAATATCAAGGAACGAGGGATCTAACTCAAGATATTGATGTCCCCACTTGGAAGTGGGAAGATATCATCATGAACTTTGTTGTAGGGTTGCCTCGTACACGTAGGCAACATGACTCCGTTTGGGTCATAGTGGATAGGTTGACTAAGTCAGCCAACTTCCTTCACGTCAAAGTCTCTTATTCGGCGGAGGAGTATGATAAATGGTATATTAAGTAGATTGTAAAGTTGTGTGGGCCTCTTTTACAATCATTTTTAATCGAGGTTCCCAATCTGCCTCCCATCTTTTGAGATGTTTCCAAAGTCATTTTGGTACTCAAGTAAAATTTAGTAACGCTTTCCACCCTCAAATCGATGTCCAATTGAACGAACTATCCAAATCCTAGAAGAAATGTTGAGAGTGTGTTTCATTGACTTCAAAGGTAATTGGGATAACCGCCTACCTTTGATAGAATTTTCCTACAACAATAGCTACCATTCGAGTATTACCATGGCACCTTTTGAAGCACTATATGGTAGGAAGTTCCATTCTCCGATTGTGTGGTTAGAAGTGGCTAAGTGTTCTATTGTTGGCCCCGAGGAAGTCTATGAGGCTACAAAAAAGTTTGAATGATAAGAGACAGTTTAAAAATATCTTATAGTCGGCAAAAGTAGTTTAAAAATATCTTATAGTCGGAAAAAGTCATATGCCGACAATAGAAGTAGGGACTTTGTGTTTGAAATAGATGATTGGGTCTACTTAAAGATTTCACCCATGAAAGGGGTGATGAGGTTTGTCAAGAAGGGGAATTTTAGTCCCTGGTATGTGGGCCCTTATGATATTTTAAAGAGAGTCAGCAAAGTTGCTTATGAGTTCAAAATACAAAATGAATTGGCACCAGTTCACCAGGTGTTCCATGTTTCGATGCTCAAGAAATGTACAGGTGACCCATTGTGTATTCACCTGTTAGAATGCTTAGGGTAGCATAAGATTCTTTATTATGAAGAGGTTCAGTTGAGATCATAGATCGTGAAATCAAGTTATTGAGGAATAAAGAGGTTTCCTCCGTAAATGTGTTATGGAGAAACCCCATCTAGTGGAGGGTGCAACATAGGAGGCGAGGCCGACATGAAGTGCCGCTACCCTCATCTCTTTCCTCCTACTCCTAGCCAAGGTTGAGGTTACTAGTTCATTTTAATTTGGTAAAAATTTAGAGTCATTTGTATTAATGACCATGACATTAATTCGTTGCATGTGCATATCCTTGTTGAAATTCATGCCTAAAGTTAGTTTTCATGAAATATGTTCGCATGGTTAACTTGCAATTATATGTAGTGTGCTATATTTTCTTCATGAGAGTTGTATTGAGCATGCTTTGTGTTGCTTTTATAAGATATTATGTCAACTCTTTGATTTTAACATTGAGCTCATATGTAAATGGAGAAGGCAGTTCCTCATTATGTGATGTAAAATGGTTAGCTTTTCTATGTGATGATAGTGCATTAAGTTCCTATGTGTTAGTGCTATAATTATGTGTTGAAAGGAGTTGATAATTCCTCCTATGAGCTTTGACTCACTATGATATTGTCGTTGTTGGTCTTCTAGTATTGAGTCTCTTTCTTGTCCCTATAAGAGGTATAAGGTGTCCTTTAGGGACGAATGTTCCCGGGGGGATATTGTAACACCCCCAAAATTTGTACGACCTAGACTAGATTGTCACCTATTGAAAAATGTTTTAAATTATGTATCCAAACCTATACTAATGTAATAAACTTAATTAAGAAGTATTAGCTCCGAAATGTCAAAGGACGACTATGACATCCTGACACTAGAGAAATTGAACTAGTAGACGTCCTTATGTATTGTGAATGTTTGGGAGTGTATGAAGTTTAAACCTTGTAAGAAAACATTAAAATAGGTAAAATAATATTTATAGGGTAAAAACGTCCAGTAACGGCCCCCAAGGACCACTCTAGGGGTCCTTGAAGAGGGCCCAAGCGTTGGCGAGAAGGCTGCCAAAGCAGCATGCGTAACAACCCCTTTTTGAGGGTGCCTGCGCGTTGTGCAGCCAGCACTCAAATGGAAAAATTTCCTCGCAGCGCGGGTCAGTTACGAACCTCTCTGCCTCAAAATAAATTCCAAAAAAGAATTAGGAGGTGCCCCCGTGATGCGCAGCCATGTCCCAAATTTGGTCGCGTCATATTTTAAGTCCATTTTACTTAACAAAAAGGTCTAATTAAGTAAGGTTTGCTTTTGGGTATTTTAGAGGAGGGGTATATATTTATTTTAGGTCAGGTTTAATTTATTTTTACCCATCCAAATCAAATCCTCACTTGAAACAAAAAATCATTCTCACTTCTCTCTAAATTATCTCTCTACCCAACCTCCATTGAATAGCTTTTAGAGCTTAAAGAAGAATACCAACCCTCCAAGTATTTTTAAACAAATTCGTGTCTTTATCATATTTACGGTATGGTTTCTTTAACTGTTGGGATTCTTTTCCCCAAGAGGTCCCTTCAAAGATGGTTTTCAAACTTCCCCAAATCTAGGGTTTTTCTCCATACATGGGTCTTCTTCGAAAACCTAATTAGGAATCGATCATTGTGAATTGTTATAAATTACTGTTGTTTAACTATATAATGATGTTTAATTCTTATCATGTACTCAATATTCCCATGGACCTATGTTCTTCCCCAATTTCATAAAAACCATGAATTGATATGGTGTGCTGTGAAGATGTAGAACATGTTAATTGGTCGTATTAGTGTTAATAATAGTATTGCTTCATTAATTACATTGGTTCATGTATTTATTATGACTTCTTGGTAGATTTAAGAATAATGTAAAATTAAGGGCAAGAAGGTATGAATGTTGGGTCTTTCTTGAAGTTAATTTTGTAAGATGAACTATTTGGATAGTAATGATGTTGTAGCTAATATATATTGTTTTGGTGTTGATGATAAGTTTCCTTATCCTTAACCCTATAATCTTTATTTAGATATGAAGCATGAATGTATGTTATATTATGATGGTTATATGATTGAAAGGTAGTTCTCATGATCATAATGAAACGTTCAAAGTGTTTCTAAATCGAAAGGAGTGTTCTCACTTGTGATCACCTATGAGCTATTATGAAAAGATTTTTACATAGGGGTCTAGTGGAGACTAATGTGAAATTGTATAATAAATAAATATGATTACTAAAGGGAATAGATTTTTAGCACTGAAAGGGCATGTCAATGAGATGGGGGTCTCACGTTTAGTAAGTGTGGTTCCCCATATGGGTTTTATCACCTTTAGCAAGTTCGGATTCGTAATGTGTGTATTGTCTCATGAGATGGAAACCCCCACATTTATAAATGTAGGGTTTCTAATAACAATCTCTAAGACCCTTAACTATGTGTCGTGATAGTAATCTAGCTTAGTGGATCCAACTAGATAGCTATGTACGAAAGGTTAAAGCTTAGGCAAGTGTTAACCCTCTCTTTTCGATGTGGGAGTAGAACACCAGATCCCATGTAGCTCACATAGTCATATGTGAGTTATTGCAACCTCTTTCTCTAATATAAAAGTAAATGAAAAAAGGAAATGTATGTACTCTTATTAGTTCTTTTCTTGAGTGGTTTTCAACATAGTGTGACGGAGAATATGGGACTTCTCTTACACATTGCACTTCTGGGATCCTAAAGGATGGTTCTAGTAGTGTTCTATTATGTTTATGTTGATTATAACTTGTTTTGTACGGTATTCATGATCCTTTTTAATATAGCACGTTAAGGTTAAATATGAGATTATGAATATATATATGAAGTAGGTCGCTTAATGTTATATATATCTTGTAATAGGGTTATAGGGTTATATTTTTTGCATTGAACAAGTATTGCTTGGGCTATATACATGTTGGGTTGATATCATGTTGGGTTGGCTTAGGATGATCACTTCATCTGTATATTGAATTTACCTAGTAAAAAGCATGTTTTGACTAAAATGTCTTTTTATAGATGCATTGATAATTTTTACGCATAGAAGCCATACTTACTACGTGTGATGTACTAACCCATATTTTTTTCTCATTTCCCCCAACAATGTAGGTTCGGGCCATTGAGAAATCAAGGTCGCCTTTCAAGGATACTTGGAACTTGCTTCTCCAACTTAGTGAGTCTCAAGTCCGAGGACGAAGCCACATATTCTACCTTTCTAATTTTATTATGTTTGAAAGAAAATATTGTAATATCTAATTCGAGATGTTCTCATGGATGTATGGGCTAAGTCCCAACTTTCTTTATTCCTATGTTTAGATGGTATGAAGTTACGAATCAAGAATCTAGTTTCATATATGAAGAGAAGTGAACTTCCAAAGTAATTTTTTTATTTTTTCCGCAGTTTTATTCTATTGTACATGCTATGACGAATGCTAAGGACTTGTCTAAGGCATCTTCGAGGAAAAAGATGTTGGTAACGCCTAGGGGTACTTTGTGTCGTTACAACTATTATCAGTAGTCAAAAACATCATTCTAGGAGCAGATATGTTGAGCAAATAATCACCATTGTAAGCAATTAATGTTCAGAATGAAAGTAATGTGGTATTTAAGATAATATTTTCCTTGGCTGGGCATAAATTTATGAACTTCAAGGTCTGTCCAAGGAGATTCGGGAATAATTCTTTGGTAGATGGTGGTTTTACTATGAAACTGGTGAAATCTAGATATGTGAGAGTTGGCTAGTCAAATATACAAAAAGAAAATGTATAACACTTGTGTTTATGACTCTTTTAGGATAAGTTCTTTGACACATTTACTGGTTATACATAACAACAAACGGTCAAGGTCCCTACCATTACAATAGATGATTGGAAAATCAAGGAAAAAATTACTAAGGATAAAAAATGTTTCAAGCGAATATTGTCAATCATAATACTAAAACCATTTTCCATCAATCCTATAGTACCACTTTTCCCTTCGAAGAACTCCCTATCTAGAAATGGTATTGGATCCGTACATCAAAAATTTCCCATTTATTTGACAAGGTTTTTATCAATCCATGAAATGACATGTCCATGAATATGTCATCGAGGAATATGTCCTTCAAATTTCATGAATTTCAAGGTCAATCAAAGGAGATTTGGGAATAATTCTTTGGGAAAAGGTGATTTAAGTATGAAATTGGTTACATCTAGACATGTGAGAGTTGGACAATCAAATATACAAAAAGTCAATGTATAACACTTGTGTTTGTTATTTTTTCAATAAGTTCTTTGACACGTTTAATTGTTACACATAATAACAAATGGTCATGGTCCCTAGCATTTCAATAGATTATTGGCAAACGAAGGAAAAATGAGTAAGTATCGAACATGTATAAAGATAATATTGTCAATCATAGTACTAAAACTGTTTCCAATCAATCCTATAGTACCACTTTTCTCTTCAACGAACTCCCTATCAAGAAATAGTATTGTATCCATAACTCAGAAATGTTCCAATTTCTTTGACAACGTTTTTATCAATTCTTGAAATGACATGTCCTTGAATATGTCAAAGAGGACCTCCATCGGTAAATCAAATATTTTGTCTATGTCATTCTCATCAATGATTACTTCTGCACAATAGTTATTCATCTTCAACATTTTGTACATCAAATAAATCAAACGTTAGTATATTTTTTAAGAACACAATGATGAAGAGATATGTAACACCCCGTATTTTACGTGTACTAGTTCTATGTATATTTCGCTTAAAAATTTCCTTGTGGTATAGATATGGACTCGATTTCCTAAGTGGACAATAAAATATGTTTAAATTTGTAATACTCCATGCCTTCTAACACATATATGAATTACTTAACTCAAAAACAATTCGAACTCGTGATAGTAAAAGGTGTTATTCAATGTAAAATTCATTAGTGCTATGGTCTTGTAAAGATACTAAGATGGGGAAAATGGTGTAAAATAATTGAGGTTCTTTCTTGAATAAACTAATCTAGTAGGTGAGAAGTAAGTGATGCACCCACATAGAATTAGTGGACTGCATTTAAGTGAAAAAGGGCAAGTAGGTGATGCACCTGCTTAGAATTAGTGGACTGCATTTTATGTGAAAAAGGGCAAGTAGGTGATGCACCTACTTAGAATTAGTGTACTGAATTTTAAGCTAAATGACCAATTAGGTGATGCACCTACTTAAAATAGGCGGATTGAATTTAAGTGAAAAAAGTAAGTAGCTAATGCACTTAAAAACTTGTGGCCAAAACTAAGGAGGTGATGTACCTGCTTGCTTCAAAGTAAAGGACCATATTATTTCTCCAATTTATTAAGTGAAAACGTCCAAAAAGGACCTCAAAGGCACTCAGCCTTATCCATCTCGTTCAACACGTATTTTCCTGAAAATTACTCCCAAGGAGAGCCATAGATGCTCCAAAAAAATGCTGGTCTACAGCTTCACCATTAGAATATGAAGGAAAAGGTGATTTTAAATTACAACTTGGTAGAACATATCCATCTTCAGTAATTCAAGTGAATAATATGATTTAACGTCAAGGTAAGGGGAAAAGGACAATGTAAACCTTGAAGAATCCAACTCTTAGAAAGTGGGGATTCTTTGCATCAAGATAAATAGTCTGAAAGGAAGATGGTTAACTCATTGTAATATCCATTGTTGTGTTGCAAGGTAGGTAAGGCTATTTGATTTCCTATTTTCATTGGCATGAATCCTAAACTTTCATTACATATAGTAAACTTTCTAAGTGCCCTTCGTAGTGACTGATCCATAGTTACAGTTCCCACTCCCTAGAGCATTAAAGTGAGCAGTCTAATATGAGTTTGTAACTAAATGTGCGTATTTACTCTACCGTGTGTTAGCATGAAAGGTTTAAACTTGTTTCATTCACAAAGTACTCCTAGCACGCATTTCCCTTACATAAGTCAAAGTGATCCTAGACTACACATGCTACAAATATTTATAGGATGGATATATGATCTACCCATATCTTGCCAACCTGATCCAATAGTCTATTCCATCATATATGTCATATTTTCACATGTTCATGTGTTCCGTTTGTTGGTTATTACTCCTATTGTGTTGATCATAATGTTCCATCCTTAAGTTGAATCTGCCCACATTCCCCCTTGGTTCCACATTCATCAACACCTTGTATTGGTGAAATATAGAGTTCAAATCTCATGGCTGAATGTTAAATGTCTTCACTTGATGTACTTCAATTTGAGATTTCAAAATGCTTACTAAGTCATACAAGCTCCTAAATATTACGTTAGTGTCACATTTTCTTCCCATGTCGTTGTTATTATCGTAAGTCCAAAATCATAAATCTTCTTTACTGGTCCATAGTTCAAAATCTCAACAATGATTATGACCACCAAAACAACAATCCCAAATGAGTTATTATCAACAAAAGAACAATCTCAAAAGAGTTATGTTTATCCAAAGAACAATCTCAAAGAGTTATGAACATCAAACAATAATCTCAAACATTAAAGTTCTAGGCGAACT
Source organism: Solanum pennellii (assembly GCF_001406875.1). Taxonomy (NCBI): domain Eukaryota; kingdom Viridiplantae; phylum Streptophyta; class Magnoliopsida; order Solanales; family Solanaceae; genus Solanum; species Solanum pennellii. Next base: position 30,468,700 of record NC_028647.1, on the reverse strand, counting down.
ATCTTATAATTATGGGTGGCAGCCCAGGGGAAAACTCCTAGAGTGTTTCCATTCCAATTGGTGTAGAAGGGTGGAAGCTCAGGGCGAAAGCCTAGCATGGGCTGACCCTAATTGGTATAAGAGGGTGGAAGCTTAGGTGTGAAAGCCCAGCATGGGCCGATGCCAATATTTAAAATTATGAGGACAGTATCTTACGGGTTAAAATGCCTGGCATGAGTCATCCTTTCCTACCACCGATCAGCTGGTCATTTGTATCATATGGCTTATAAAAATTATAACTCACAGAAAAGTAAAGAAAAGAATGTAACATACATGATTCCACAAGTATAAGCAAAGGTGGTCTCAAATCCTTATTTATGCGTGTTTGGTTTCACTTAAGCCTCATTTTACATATGGTTGTATTACACCTTACATATTCAGGGCATTCTTTTGTACTGATGTCCCTTATTAGGGATGCTGCATTTTATGTTGCAGGTACCGATAATCTACTAGTAGATCTCCCTAATAGAATAAAATGATAACCGCTGTTATTGGTCTCCACGATTATTCGGAGCTTTTACGAGTCTTTACTATTGTAAGACCCCCGAAATGGGTTAGGGTATATACATCCTAACATGTTTGTATTAAGGTTATAAAGTCCTAAAATTTCTTATAATATGGTATTGAGGCAGTCTGTAAAGTTTGAGGTGATTTGGAAGTCAAACGTCAAGGGACGACCAAGACGTTTAACAACTAGTCACCTATGTGCCTCATGTGTCTATGCATTCTTATATTGTATTTCATGAGCTTAAAAAGTCTTAAAATGATTTATACTGATTTATAATGGTATTATATGGAGTTTTGTGAAGTTTGGAGGTCAAACGTCCAACAACCAATAAGACGTTCGAAAGTTAGACCTTGAGACGTCCAAGTGTGTCCTGATGGGGCCTAGCCTGTTTGGACGTGTTATGTGTATTTGTTGTGGGTGAAAATAATGTGGAAGGTCAAAAAATTGTTAAATATTATATTTACGTTGGAAAAGTTTGGGTACAATTTCTAAAGGGCCTCACAAAAGGTCCCATCAGAAGGACCAAAGGTTGGGGGAAACACAGCCTTGGCAGTGTCAATCGACAGACCAAACGATGGCCAGTTGGTTGACAACTTGCCTGTTGGTGAAGTCTCATCGATAGAAGGTTTTCATATGTACCTCCAACAACCATAATGCCCATCTTGACATAAAGAGGGTTTTCATATGTACCTCCAAGTTCAATAACTATGCTTGCCACATAGGATCTAGCAATGTGAATTCACTTAGAATGCTAGTATGTGTTAATGTTCTACCTTGGCTAGGTAGGAACACCTTCAATTGGTGCAAGGCTCTACAACAAAAAATTCCATGTTTAGCAACCATGGTCTTAGTGTCGGTTAAGGCTATAGTTTCCCTAAAGTAAAAGGGACAATGAAAGTAAATAAATAGGATCCTAAATAGGAGGACGTAAGGGAGGTTACTTAGGATAGGTGGAAGTAATGAACCCATCTAGACATTTCACAAGTAGCTACATAGGAAGTCCTAGGGAGGTGACCTAATATGTATGATTATGTTTATGTACATATGCATGATTATGTAGTATTGGTCTACTTGTTATGAAGATGTGCATGGTGTGAGTCTATTTGATATAGTCTTATTCTTATATGCACTATGTGAGTCTTAATGACTATATGGTGAAGATTGTTGATGTGAATGGAGTTGTCCTAATGTGTTATGTTGATATATGAAGTGTTAAGGCTTGCGGTCTCATGAAGAATTTACTAATAATGTATGGGGTTATGGGGATTCATATATTCATTGCACTAGTAGACAAAGATTGGGGTCATGAACAAGGTATAATAATGATGTATGCGAAGTGAACACATTATATTTGTAAGTTGATGTAACTAACTCTTATGTTCCTAAGGTTTTGACTTATATGTGTCTAGCATGTGCTATACCTATATGATGATATGTGGTGACTTGTGTAGGTTATGTGTATGTTTCTTTGTGTCCTTAAGGTGATGCATTGCACCAAGTATTACTAGAGGGTTACTTGGGAGGTTAATGAATAAAAGAGAAGATACTTCATAGTTAAGGGAAATTATTCAATGTAAACTGAATTCAATAATTAATAAATTCTATGTGATCTTATGTAATTTTTGGTATTTGAATATGTTTATATGAAGTATGTGAATGATATAAATGCTATTGTCTAAAGGTTTTATGAATATTTTCTCAAAAATGCATGAAGTATGATTTCAAGAAAATGTCATTTTTAAATGCATGTTTTTGCATGGTTATCATAATTAGTGCATTCTTGTACTAATCTCATTCTTATCTACTTTTTAAACAAAGTGTAGGTTATGGATGCCTAAGGTATGTCTATGATTGAGGAGCTTTATATGTGATTCCCAAGATCAGGGAAAGGGGTCCTTAAGTTCCAAGGATTCCCTATTCATGTCTTAAAGTAATATTTATTAAATGTTGTATAGTTATGTCTTATGTTTTAAGGGTCGTGTTCCTAATGTATTCTAATATTGTTGAATATAAGATGTCAAAGAGACTTAGGGTCTAAATATGTATTATGACTTATATTTTATATTTATATGAAGTAATGTTTCTAGCATATGAGATGATATGAAAAGTTTTAAATTTCCCGCTAAATTTACTAGGTCAATGCGATGAATGATAACTATGGGCTTGTACAAGACCTCCAAGAGGTCAAGTACACCAAGTTACTTCTATGGGGGTGCTTCCCAGATGTGACAAATGTGGTATCAAAGTCAGGTATTAAAAGTGGTTTAGGGTCCAACATGTCTCATTTGCCACGTCTAGTAGAGTCTTGTATCATTGGTGGTGAGTTACGACACATCAAATGGTATGAGAGTCTATAGGAAGATAGAGTTTCCCATCTTCATCACTCTCATATCGTGCCATAAAACTTAACTCTATAAGAGCTCTCTCTCTCTCTTATGTTTTCTTGTCCTGTCGTCTTTATACATATGATTGTTTAGATAAGATTGTTTTCTATGCTTGAGGGAGAAAAGGTGAGTTTGAATGCTTATCTTGGTTTTATGGTTTGATGAATATATGTGAAGGTGAAATTTGGTATGTTTTGATGATATGATGCCAATTATGGCTATTTATTAAAATTTATGCGAAATAGCATGTTATGTTGAAAAATGTATGTCATGATATAGTTAAAGCATGCTAGAATTTATTATGGTTAAAATAAGTTTCTTTTGGGAATAATGTCTTACTATATGGTTTTGTATGATGGTAGACTTACGATATGATTTGAACTTGAAATGCTTAGTGACTACATATGGAAGCATGCTACCCTAAGTTTTTGTACTTAAAGGTGTTCAATGTTTCCTTTTATACACATGTGGTCCTTGATAAGTTGCCTAGTATGGATTGGAGTCTTTTGTATAGGCTTGATCCAAATGATGATAGCATGATTCCCTGTGTAAAGTTTTGTATCTCATATTATCATGATTTTCCCATCAATTGCCTAAGTGTTGCATTTTTTGAATATTGAGGCATGTTCACTGTAAATCTAGGCAGCTTGCTGTAAGATTTTTGGGAAATAAACTAAATTGTTATTTTATTAGATGTTGTTGAAATGTTTAAAGAATTGATGCATATGGACATGATAATGAATGTAAGAAGGAAATTTGCTATTTGGAATGAAGAAAGAAAGTCTTATGGCATGATGAGTTGTGGATTAGTTTCTAACTTCTTATTGTGTTGTGAGTCCCTTGATGTTGTAGAATTGATGTTTCCCTTAGAATTGAGGGTAGTATTCTTATCTTTGTAGGGTGATGATGTAGTTTTGATTGACCTAGAAGTTACCTTCTTAAATGTTGGAAAAAAAAGGGGAGTCCTTAAGGCTACCTCTGTTGTTTCCTCTAATGATGTATGACCATGGTGTGCACTGTAATGTTGAAGAACTTATGTGGTTAAATAGTATTACCTAACTTGATAAAATTGGGGATAAATTACCTATGTACTAAATTTTAGAATGCCTTGGTTGACTTACTGTAAATTCTTCTAAAGTTGTAATCACTTCTAAGTGATGAAAAATGAAGGTTATTAGTTTAAGATCCTCTTAAGATTGGGTTAAGTTACTCTTAATTGGGTTTACCCTATGTGGAAGATGGTGATTACAATGCTAAGGTAGTATATATTTCTACCTTGTCCTTCTATTCTTACTTGAACTTGAATCTAATGAATTTTTAGTAAGCTTGTTCATGAATAGAGTTTGACATAAAGTTTAAAATAATGACCTTTATATGTTTGGTATTAATTGATTGACATTACCTTAAAAATATTGTGATGATTCTAACGTGCATGAAAGAAAAATGTTGATGAACTCCATGTTTTGTCATATTGATTTGCTCTTGATATACTAGTTGTGCATTTAACTTCATGAGATAAGATAAGAAACATGGTAATAGTCACTTGTGAGGTGAAATGTTTAGCCTTATAATGGGAAGTTGAGTATCTTTAAAATGAAAAGTGTATAGTCTCTTGAAAATTATGTGACTTGTACGGTTTGGGAAGCATGAATGAAGGCCCATTTTTGAAAAGTGAAAGCATGTTTAGCTAAGGGTTAATGTGTGTGCCTATGATGTGTGTGTTATTTTTCTAAAAATATGCTTATTGTGAAGGTGAGTACTATGTTAGAAATTGACATTTTGTGAAATTTCTTCCTATTTCTTGTGATGTACTTAGTGTGACTTACCATTTAGACTTCACGAGGAAGGAAATATTAGCATGCCTTGGTTTAAAAGTTGAAAATTTCTCATTTAAGAGGAAATTGACCTTTTACTTTGCTTAGATGTGAACTCATGATACATGTAAGTGTGTTGAGGAGAAGGACATTCCTCCATTGATACAACTAAGAATGGTTTGGTTGAGTATGACCTTCATGGCACTAGGTCTAACAAATAAAGATCTTTGTTGTTCAATTAATTCAGGTCTATGTGCATTGAAGTATGAGTTCCTAATTGCTTCTTGAGTTTTTTTGAAATCTGCCCAAGTGTGACTTAAAGAGTAGTTGCAAAATGAGCTCTTACTGAATTGGAGTATAATGACCATGTTATGATTAAGAAACTGATGTTCCTCCTATGAACATGATAAGAGCCCTTGTGTTTGATGCATTAAAGAGTGAGTGAAGGAAGTTTTGCTCGCTTGTGTGCACTGAATTCTATGTGATGATGTTATAAATGTGATAAAATGCTCTAAGATGCATTGAAATCCTTATTGTGATTAAAGGGTTTTAAAAGTGTCATTCGATGACGAATATTCCCAAGTGGGAGATATTGTAAGACCCCCAAAATTAGTTAGGGTGTCTAGAGACCAACACGTTTTTCTTAAGGTTCTAAGTTCCTAAAATGTCTTATAATATGGTATTAAGGAAGTGTGTAAAGTTTGAGGTGATTTGGAAGTGAAATGTCAAGGGACGACCAAGATGTTCGACGACTAGTCGCTTATGTGCCTCATATGTCTATGCATGCTTGTATTTGTATTTCATGAACTTAAAAAGTCTTAAAATGATTTATAATGGTATGTAATGGTATTATATGGAGTTTTGTTAAGTTTGGAGGTCATACATCCAAGAACACCTAAGATGTTCGGAAGTTAGCCCTTGAGACGTCTAAGTGTATCTTGATGGGGCCTAGCCTGTTTGAACATGTTATGTGTATTTGTTTTGGGTAAAACATATGTGTAATGTCTAAAACTTTATAAATATTGTATTTATATTGGGAACGTATGGGTAAGACTTCTAAAGGGCCCCGCAAAAGGCCCCACAAGAAGGACTTAAGGCTGGTCGAGAAACTGCCTTGGCAGTGTCAATCGACGGACCAAACGACGGCCAGTTGGTTGACCAACGGCCCTTGGTGAAGTTTCGTCGATGGAAAATTAGCCTGGTCAGGTATCAACCCAAAAATTGTCCATGGACCAATCGACGTAAGCCAAAGGACAGCCAATCGATTGACCAACGGCCAGTCGATTGGGTCCATCGATGGTGGCCTGTAACTGCTACCTTGCGTCTGTTTTATTTAAGGGGTGAATGGGAAATTCACCCCACGTCCTAAGCGTTCTCTAATAGGTTTATTTATCTACTTTGGGGTGTACATAATTCATCTAAAACGTGAACAACCCATTCCCTATCCCTCTACAAGAATTAACCTTTCCCTACAAAAATATTCTCCCTAGAAACCTCCATTATTTGTGAAGCTCAAGAACAGCTTGGATCATGAATTCCTATGGTTTCCTCACAAAGTTTTAGAAGTCTTCATGCAGATAAAGGTATGGTGATCCTTCATCTCTAGTTATCCTTCCATCTAGAGAGTTAATCTCAAAGTTTCCAAAGAGAAAAATATGATCAAAGTTCTTCTTCTTCAATTTATCCATGGGTTCTTTCTCAGAAATTTTTTAATGGTTAAATCATGATTAATTGATGTTAATTTATTTGTTTTAACGTGATTTTATATATATAGATAGATATATGAAGTGATGTTTCTAGCATATGAGGTGCTATAAAAAGTTCTAAATTATCCGCTAAATTTACTATGTCAATGCGATGATTGAGAACTACGGGCTTGTACAAGACCTCCGAGAGGTCAAGTACGCCATGTTACTTCTAGGTGGTTCTCCCCGGTGTGACAACTATTGCATATTTTCATATTCGTACAGTCGTGGATTCCAGTAGAGGCTTTGTAGACATTGCAAAGTTATCATTTGTTTCCATAGTTTCACTTATCAAATGTATCGGTTCAGCTAGTCGACATATGTTGTATATGTAGATTCTCTATCTGCATAGTAGTTTACTTTCTCATCATATATAACTTGTAAAGAATGTATTCATATTATTTTTGTCCTCTCACCTAGGTTTGGGTTGTGACATAAGTGGTATCAGAGTAGTTCATCCTTGGGAGTCTACAAAGTCGTGTCTAGTAGAGCCTTACTTATTACTGTGTTGCACGCCACATTTTTAATTATGGGGATGCATGGACATTTAGGAAATGTTACCTTCCTTGATAATCAAGATTGTCTGATAGAGCTAAGTTAAGAAGTCAATTTCCACTTTTACCTAATCATGTTTTTCTTATGTATTCTTACTATTGTTAAGGTTAATTCTAGTTAACCCGTCAACAGACTAGATTGAGATCAGTTTATTTGATCATCCCACTCCACAAGGTAATTACATGCTTTTATGTTATTTGCATCTAAAGTTGCATTTTTACCATTTATATCGCGTTGGTTCAATTGATAAAGATACAGTATGGTTATCCATATGATTTAAAAATGACGGGTTTACCTAGTTAAATATATAAGTTTTAGCATTCCCAAGCACATCTTATTAGAAGGATGTACCCAACACTTGAGTTCAATAATTCCTCCATATTTATAGAATCTGTTATTATATAGGATGCTTATTCTTAGTATATGATATACATAGAATTTCCACTGTTACACATGTACTCGAAAATGATGTTGTTGAACCTGTTTCTTTTAGTAGGAAGAAGGCAGTGGTACAATCTGATAACTGAATGTATTAGTGCAATTGTGTTACTAGAGGTACCCCTAATTAGATGACAAGGCCTAAATTTTCACCACATATCATCCAGAATTTGTTAATAGTCAGTTTATGTGGTATGTTCAAACCATCCCAAATAAGTAATAATAACATTTATATTCTATTTATGATTACAAAACATATGGATAATTGTGCTATTTTGTGTAGTCAATGTATGTATGGTAGTTCCTATTATGATCTATGTGTTGGCTATAGGGAATTAGTATGTCACAAAGAGTAAGGTTAACCAAAGGAAAACTTATTGGCTAGCCTAAGTTATGAGTAGTTGGTTGTACATAGTGGGATTAGAGTACATGTAGCTACAAGTTTAGATAAAAAGGCACTTGTTAGATACGAAGCAAGTGAGACTGAAGCTTGAGTTACACCAGCCGAATATGTACGTAGAGCTTCCCATTAGAAAGAGATGAGTTGTGTCAAATTCCCTAAACATAGGAGTAGGGGTAATAAGTGGATGTTATAGAGTGAGATACGTGATTATGAAAGAGAGATTGCTAAGTGTATGAGTCAATAAAAAAAGGTATCAACTTTTCAACCCTAACGAGTTATAACGGCGCATCTAGGAACACTTTGTTAAACTTTGTTAGACAGAGAAGTCAATTTAGTATTGATTCAAGTCTTAATATTTGGTCCTGATAACAACAAGAAAAAAGAGTGGAATAGAAAGGTTACATGATAGAACATACATCGACCTAATTCATGTACACCATTAGTACAAAAGAGAAGTAGAGCAGTATACACATGGATAGGCTTCCATCAAATTTTATAGAGCTCCTACAAGGTTCATTGAATATTGCCATGCACTAATTCTTTAGTCATAGACAAGTTAAGGGAGAGGAAAAAAATCGATTATATGCTAGTTTCTATTTTTTGCTACCTATCATGAGAAAAGAGTCGGAGCACCCTAACTTTTTTTTTTTAAATCTATTAGAATGGCAAGATCTATATCTAGTTAAGCCCAAATGGGCTAACTCTAATATTTTAAAAATCATGAAATAACTTTATAGGTACTTGACATTTACATGTTAATAGTGTTCATGTTTTACGGTGCGTTCAACCTTTACTATTTATTTTATATTTCGACCCTCAAAGGTCACCACCACGCATTGAACGTGATATAACACAAGCTAGTAATGAATTCAAAGTTGCCTCGAACTTATACCTCAAAAATGAACTATTTAGGATTTTCATCTTCTTTATTAATTGTGGTATTTATATTGACCTAGAGGGAAGCAGAGTCCCAATAGCAGAACACCTATAAAAAATTCCTAGGAGATTGAATAGAGAAGATGGGGAAATGAATTGTATGTTGTTTGAGGTAAGGAATATGAGCAGAACTATCCCATCCGTGACTTAACACTTAAGGCAAAGTGTTTGACCTTAATATGGTAGAGTGTTTCGATAGGATATCTCATAGTCTCCCAATCATGGTTTACAATATAATTATACATATTGCATGTTCTATCACTTATCTATTTGTATTTCATTTGTCCTTTTGTCAATTACTTTCTCACGTGTTACCTAATGTCGTTGAATGTTTGCATGTATTCACTACGGAGCACCCTTGTTTATATTGCTATATGTTTTCGTAGGACCTCTTACCTACATGTTATTTATTGCACTGGTTATTTCAATGTGTCACTTGTCCATATTGTGTGGGTACTATAGGGTTATTAATCATATGACCATTTTTATATATTTCACATGCCTCATAGCCTACTTTCTTAAACATTATATGCCTTATAGCTTTTCTAGCCACGCTCATGTGCTCACTTACAGTTCGCATGTGTACTTATTCACTACCTATACATGCGATATAACACATCTGATCCATGTGATTTGTGTTCTGTAGTTCATTTTCTTATACATCTACATATCATATAGTCTACATGTCTTAGCTTATACTCATGCATCATGTGATCATCTAGTCTATTTCTACATTCCCTGTAGTTCATTCTCTCACACGCTACCCTATAGCTCATATGCTCACACACAATATGTATTTCTATAGCTTAGTGCTAGTATACATTGCGCTCTCCCTTTTGGGCTAGTCTGCCTATGTGTGATGCCCAATGTGACTTATTCATCTGTATAAATGCCCCCTGTTGTTTACTTATTTGAGATTTGAAAATTTTAGGAAAACATTTCCTTGTATCATTATATAGTGAAGATTTTGACCAGAAAAAGTTGGGCATATATGTAAATTTAATCAACCATAGATAAATATAACTTAGCATAATGCCCTATTCGAAGCTGCGGCATAAAACTTAAAGTTTATATTAACAGCTATGCGTTCTTATAAGATTTGCCTCTGAAAAGCCTCATAAGATGAAAGAGAAGGGAAAGTACTGCCCCATTTGTTAGGCCTATTATCTTTTGTGTCCGTTCCATATACAAAAAATTGGGAGATACTCTAGTTAAATTTGATTGTTAAATCCTGAAAGCTAAGCTCAAAACGTGTAACCTCCATTGAAGTATTAGGGAAGGAATAGAATATAACATAAGATGCTTGGGAATGGTAGATGTAAGTAACCCTCCTTATTCAAAACATCATCATAAGGATCTGAGATCATGTGGTCCCCTTATAATCATAAGTCCTAGTAGCAATTATTCATTTCATATGTCATTTGCTTGTCATGTGTTTAGGTAGATTAAAGTCCTTATTTGTATGAATTCTACTTTTGTATCTTCAACAAATTACATGGTCATGCAAGGGGTTTTGTTCTTCAGCAAATTACATGGTCAAGAAAGGGGTTTCGTTTGTCATATTATTATTTTATAAACCATATCGATTGAGATGTCATGCTAGACTTGTCTATACATGTTTTAGATTAATTATGGATTTTGGATAGTCCTTATTTATGATGGGAACTCTCGCAAATCTGCAAACTAAATTCCTTGGTTTACCAAACTATCAGCATCACTCATCATTTGAGGACGAATGATCATAAGAGGGGGAATATGTAACACCCAGTATTTTACGTGTACTAGTTCTATGTGTATTCCGCTTAAACATTTCCTTGTGGTATAGTTATGGACTCAGTTTCCTATACAACTGGTGACAATAGAATTTGTTTATAGTTGTAATACCCCGTGCCTTTAAACACATATACTAAGAATTGAACTCAAAAACAATTTAATCTCCGGATAGTAAAAGGTGGTATTCGATATAAAAGTCAAAGTGATCAAGTGTGTATTACTATTATGGTCTTGTAAAGAAACTAAGATAGGGAAAATAGTGTAAAATAATTGAGGTGTTTGCTTGACTAAATCATTCTAGTAGGTGACAAGTAGGTGATTCACCTAATTAGAATTAGTGGACTGCATTTTAAGTGAAAAACGACAACTAGGTGATGCACCTACATAGAATTAGTGGATTGTATTTTAAGGGAAAAAGAGAAAGTAGGTGATGCACCTACGTAGAATTAGTGGACTGAATTATAAGTTAAAGTATTAAAGCACATGTTTAATTATTATATTTTGTTGATTATTGTTTGACATATTCTTGAGTTAGTAGTCTACCACTGCTATATATCTTCAAGTAGTCTAGCATGTTTAGCACTCTTCTTCAAGAGGAGTTAGTTTAGGCAATTAGTTAGTCCATTCTTGTATATAAGACACATTATTAGATGAATGAAAGATAGATCGATCTTTTGCATTTATATGGTATCAGGATCCCTAATATACTCTAAAGAGTACGATCTGTTTTTTTGTTTTCTCTTCCCCCCACCCTCCACTAATTGGAGACGCTACTCGTGTTGTTAATGCTGCTTACAACGTCGGAGCAATGATCGTGCAATTTAACCCTCCGTTCCAATTACCCATAAAATTATATGGCAGTCCCAACTTTGCAACGTGGAAAACATAATTCTCCATGCTTATGCATGGTGATGATCTTTATGGCCATCTCAATTGGTCTACTCCTTCCCATCTCGCACTATCACAACTAGCACAGCCCCTACTGCCAAGCCTGCTCATTCTCAATGGGTTTCGACAAGACCAACTCGTTCAAAACGCATTTATGGCATCTGTTGATCCAACAATTGCGACAATGGTAGCCGCTGCCGATTCAGCTAAGACATCCTGGGATGCCATGCAAAATGCTTATGCAAATAAGTCTCAAGCCAAAATTTCCAGTCTGCGTGATCGACTTATGTGTTTGAAAAAAGACTCGCAACCAGTCACCGAGTATTTGCAAAGTGTTCTCTCTATTGCTGATGAAATCTCTATTGTTGGTACCCCCGTCACAAACTCTTAACTTATAGTAAAGATTCCTAGTGGTCTAGGTGTGGAGTTTCATGGTATTTCTACTGCAATTCGTGCTCGTAACTCTCCTATAACGTATGAAGAACTGTATGAAAAGCTTCAAGGCCATGAACTTTTTCTTCGACGTGAGGAGTCCAAAAGCGTTCCAACCCAGATTACTGCTAGTGCTGCCACATCCAACAATCTGGTAATTCAAATTATAGCAACAAACGTCGCCCCAACAATAACATTAGTAGCAACCAACAATGACGGTCCAACAATCGCTTCAATTCACCTAATCACAAGAGATATTCGACCGACAATAACTCATATGATAATGTACGCTGCCAGCGGTGCAACAAACGTGGTCATGTTGCAAACGTTTGTCGTTCGCAGTCTCACAATCATTTTGAGGCCAAGGCCAACTATGTGTCCGTCTTGAACACGTCTGAACATCCTTGGATTCTCGACTCGGGAGCATATCATCACATCAGTGCCGCCTCCAAAACCTATAGGCATACAATAGCATGGAGCAAGTCTCTATGGGTGATGGTAACAAAATCTCCCATGCTCACACGGGTTCGGCTCATTTTAATGCATCAAATAAATTTTTCAAACTCTTTAACACTCTCTGTGCTCCAAGAATTAAACGCAATTTACTCTGTGTCTCTAAATTTTTTAAAGAGAACTTAACCTCTATTCAATTCTTTCCTTTTCATTTTCTGTGAAGGACTTGGAAACGCGGACTCCGTTGGTGCACGGTCAGAGTAGAGATGGTCTCTATGAGTGGCAGGACATAACCTTCATCTGTCGTCCTAAAGCGCATTTGACTTCCTCCACCACAAACAATTTCACTTGGCATCGTCGGTTAGGTCATCCACATTCAAGACCATTACATTTTATTTTGAATGAATTCTCGCTACCTTGCTCGCGAGACAAATTTTCAGTTAGTAATTCTTGTTCTTCGAAGAAGGCTCATTGCCATCCTCTTCAACAGTTCACTTTAGCATGTACCCAACCATTCCAAACTATCTTTAGTGATGTATGGGGTCCTTCTCAAGTTAAATCGATTGACAATAAATTATATTACTGTATTTTTGTGGATCATCATACCAAATACACCTGGCTTTACACATGAAGAAATAAAAATTAGGTTACTAACCTTTTCCAGAATTCTCAAGCTTTAATTGATCGTCGTTTTTAATACGAATGTTCTTTCTCTATATATAGATGGTGGTGGCGAATATAAAAGTCTCGATTTATACCTAAAATCTCAGGGCATCTAACATCTTGTATCTTCTGCATACACCCCTCAAAGAGTTTCTCTTGCTAAACGCCACACAGGCATAATATTGAGACAACCAGAACCTTACTTCATGAAGCATCACTTACATCGAATCTTTGGTCTTTTGTCTGTCAACATGCGACTTATCTCAAAAAAAATTTGCCTACCCCACAATTACAAAAAAAATCACCGTTTTAACTTTTGTTTGGTCAAGATCCGGACTACAATTCTTTAAAAATATTTGGGTGTCTCTGCTATCCCTGGCTCAAACCTTATTCCAAAAATAAATTAGAGACTTGATCAACAACCTGTGTGTATTTAGGATTCTTTCTTTTTCATCATTGTCATCAATGTTTAGATCCAAAATCTTCTGAAATCTATTTATCTCGTGACATGAATTTTTTTTTAAAATAGTTTTCCTTACAAATTTTTTTTTTTCAAATGTTTCTGCAACTTGTAAAACACTTGCGTTGGAAGGTTCAACTTCTCAAACCAAACACCATTCACTAATTTTTCTCCTCCTCTTAGCCACGAATTATTGAGTCCCATACTTATCCCAAAGGCAGGTACGATCAATCTAACCAAGACATTGTCTCCTCTGCTTGCGCTCCAACAGAATCAGCATCTCCAGGTAACTCTTCTACTTCTCCTACACCCTCCACGGCCCCTCCTGATCACATTGATCCCCCATTATCATCCACTTTACCAATTGTTTACAGCCTCATAAACAAAACAGTGTCATCTGTTGTCCGAAACTCTGTTGCCCATCCCACTGCCTCAATTCCCCTACAATCTTCTCTTGAACTTGTTCAAGTCACAGAACCTCTGCAAACTTTCCTTCATCCACAAACTCGTGTTATGACCCGCTCCCAGTACAATATTTACAAACCAAAAACCATCCTTCACTTTCTGGCTCACTTATCTCCCACAATCACCCTTACCATCTTCAAACACGCTAGCAAACACCCAGAGTGGCAGAGAGCAATGAAAAGTGAATTTTATACATTATTGAACAATCAGATATGGAAAATTCGTACCACATGACCCCACACAAAACATTGTTTCTTTCAAATGGTTATACAAGTTAAAACTGAAAGCTAATGGGACAATCAACCGCTACAAGGCTCGACTAGTTGCAAAGGGGTTTACACAATGTCCTGGAGTTGAAAACCATGCCACATTCAGTCTGGTTGTCAAACCAACTATTGTGCACTTGGTTCTCTCAATTGTTGTCCATTCGCCCCTTCGCCAACTTGATGTCAACAACCCGTTCTTGCAGGGTCGTCTAGAAAAAGAAGTGTATACGGTCCAACCTCCGCGTTTTGCAAACGAAAAATACCCCTTCCATATATGTCATCTAAAGAATGCCATATATGGGCTCAAGTAAGCACCTTAAGCATGGTACAATGAACTCAAGACGTTCCTTTTTTCATATGGGATTTGTCAAGTCAGAGCCTAATGCCTCACTTTTCATTCGCAAAGTTTCGAACAACATTCTATACATCATGGTTTATGTGGACGATATCATCATCACACGGAATCAAAACTTTGAGATAAATCAGGCTATAAATTCTCTTGCTGGACGCTTTTCCATTAGGGATCTTGGAACCTGCACTTATTTCTTGGAATTGAGGTGCTCCGTACTTCCAAAGGTATTACCTTATCACAATCTAAAAGCATAAATGAAATTGCCTCTGAAGAAAACATGCAGGGTTACGATTCGGCAAAAACCCCATTGAATGCCACTGATGTGCCTCACCTAAATGATGGTCTGAAACCAACTGATGTCACTCGTTACTCGAGAGTTCTTGGAAATCTACAGTACTTATGTTTTACTCGTCCGTACATCAACTTCTCTGTAAATAAATTGTCTCAACTTATGCATTCCCCATCCAAAGTCCACTAGAAGGCACTCAAACGAGTACTCATGTATCTCCATGAAACAATTAAGCTTTCTCTTAACATTCAAAAAGATAATGATTTCAAGCTATACGTGTACTCTGATGCGGATTGGGCTGGAGATGCAAGTGATCGAGCTTCCACTACTGGTTACACATTGTTTTTTGACCAAAATCATGTGAGATGGTCCTCCAATAAACAATGAACAATTACTCGCTCCTCAACTGAAGCAGAGTATCGTGTTGTTGCAAGTGCACTTGCTGAAACCAACTGGGTGATAAATCTGCTGAAAGAACTACATGTTTCACTTCTCCAAGCACCAACCTTTTACTGTGACAATGTGTGTGCAACTTATCTGTGTGCTAATCAAGTTTTTCATAGCCGCATGAAGAACATTATTGTAGACTTCCACTTTTTTCACAAACAAGTTCAGCGGAATCAAGTTCAAATTGTTCATATCCATGCAGCAGATTAACTCCGGACACTCTCACTAAAGCTCTACCAAAGACAACATTTGATAAACACCTATTCAAGCTAGGCGTTGTTACACACTTCTTATCTTGAGGGGGGTGTACTAAAGCACATGTTAATTATTATATTTATTTGATTAATGTTTGATCTTTTCTTCAGCTAGTAGTCTACCACTGCTATATCTCTTCAAGTATTCTAGCATGTTTAGCGCTCCCCTTTAAGAGGAGTTAGTTTAGGCAATTAGTTAGTCCATTCTTGTATATAAAACACATTATTGGATCAATGAAAGATAGATCAATCTTTTGCTTTTATAAAAAGGAGCAAGTAGGTGATGCACCTACTTAGAATAAGTGGACTGAATTTATGTGAAAAGAGCAAGTAACTCAAAGTTTTAGAATAAAGGGCTTCAAAAAATATTTGTAGTGCTTATTTTGATAAGAAGAAAAATGATGTTAGGTAGAAATAATTATTGATTCTCAAATACACAATTTATTTATGTTGAATATGTGCCTATAATTGATTTTTAAAACGAAAGAAAATTGCATACATAGAGAGGAAATCTACACAAATTTTTATACCTGTTCAATGTACATCTAAAATTCAGATGACAAATTGAGTTGTTAAAAAAATTAAATAACGTAGTTTTCTTTATGTTTGTGCATATTAAAAGGATTGTATTCACCTCTTGCTATGTCTAATGTATTTCACTTGCATGACTATCTTATATTTTGAATCTATGGAAGTTATATACAAATATTAAGCATAGAAAATTATTTCTAAAATATTTATTAATAATACTCATTCCTTTTATTTTAATTTGTCAGAGATACACACAAAACTTTGTAGACCATTCAGAAGAACAGATATACAACTACTGAACACAAAAATTGTTTCTGAAAAATCTACAAAAGGGAAAAATATTCTGTGAAAAACAGTACCTTATAGTGACAGAATTCAATAAAGTTATACCTCAAGATTTTCTTGTATAACTTGAAGGGAAGACACTAAGTGTTTTTATACACTTTTAGAGTGTAAGAACACAATAAGTTAGTCAAAAATGCATACCATACAAATGTACTCTCAAAAACAAATTTAATATATGGGTTCCATGGAGAAATATATTTCACTATTGAAATCTGAATTGTTTTTACTATATAGAGAATAAACGTGCAAGTCACGGGCCCATAAAATTTAGATTAACCTCTTATACATATCAATTCATACTAGTAAATAAAACACTAAATTTCATCGTCCAAATTGAAATTACAATTGAAATTGGTTGAATGAAAAGTAAAGTTGAGAGACGGATAAAATTAACAGAGAAATATCTTTATTTTCTCAACACTCCAAAAATGTTGTTGTAAATGTACCTTATCACACATCTACTTGAATTTTTGTAGAGCCCGAGAATAATTTATAGCATAAATGTTCCTGGCGTAGAGAAAGTGTTTCCTTTCTTTTAGATTTCATTCCAAACTTATAACGGGGGAATTTTTTAGGGATGATTGAGAAAATTGTAGCAGTCCTTTTATTGGGTTTCGAGGCATATACTTTAGTGCAGTGCAACCTCTACAATCAAAATATATGGAAATCCTTATGGCCAGGTCACATCACCTAGAATTAAATATAACGATGGATGATACTAAGCATACAAAGAACATAGTGTGCCAAGAGATCAAGATAAACATAATATTGTGTTTATTCAAGGATATGATTTTAATTGATATGACCATGTTTTTAAAACTGGACTCTCTTAGGTATCTTCCATTCATTTACCTCTACCCGGTCTCCATTTATTAATAGCTCATAGGAGGTGAAGGAAGAGGGGGAATGAGGTAAGCTTTCATATACCAGAGAAAAGAATCTCCTTCAGAACATGAGAAACCACCACATTTATTGGTGAAAGGTCACTTACAGTATCTCCTAATTTGCCATGCTGGAGGGGGGGGGGGATAGCATAAACAACTCAAAAATGAAGAAGTAGAGACCACAACATTTAAAGAAGTTAGATCTTGGAATATTGAACTGTAGCACTGACACATTTTGAAGAGACCAATGACATCTACTTGAATTTAGTGTCACATGTTCATCTACTAACTAATTCGAAACGAACAAATAAATCAATCACCAACATCAAGAGAAAATTATAACAAATGAGAAGAAAAAAATTGGGCATCCCTAGTTCAAGAAGCGCAATGAGTTCTCGTCAACACTAGCCCCAAAATAAACAGATTTCTTCGTAAAATTTGTCACGAAGTATGTGAGATTTAACTAGTTGGTTCCTTTAACCCATTAGGTCCCTAGAATTCAGTTAGTTTCTTTATTCCATTCATATTATCTAGACCTAGGGTTTCAAGAATTTCAGCAGCTTATTATGAATTAGTTATTTTAATATTCCTAATCAGATTATTAAGATTTTACTATTTTTTACTCCGATACAGGAGATCGGCCATGAAGCATGGTATGGTGGGTGTGAGCAACTTTCACTTGGTATTATACATAAATTGTTTCATAAACTTAGAATCCTAGCTAAGTAATTTTTTTAGTTCATAAATTACACATGCTAGGTCAATTTTTTCCAATCTACATGTCTCGATTTTGAATGTTTCATTACTAGTATTTAATTTTTGCATTTTAAATTAGAATGTCAATATTTTGAGCTATCAAGTATTACAAAGATTCAGTCATAACGTGTTAATTAAAAAATTAATTAGGAGTAGGTTTAATATCGAATGGACAAGGGTAGTCACCCTTAGGTCCCAACACTACGTGTTCCTGTAGGTTATAAGTCCCTTATGTTGGAATTAGTTTAGTGGTCGCGGGCATCATTACTCTAGACCTCTTGCACGGTATATTGGATCCTTCGATGGGGCATATACATCAGACTCCACAATTAGCTCATGTGGTATTACATCGGTTGTTAGTAGCTCCCATAGTCGGATTCTAGTGCATAGACTAGGTTATAAGTCAGATTTCAGATTTTAGATTCAGCATGTTATAAACTTGGTCACTGCATTCTGTTAGTTCATGTTCTTTATTTTCATTATAGTTTCATGTTCATGTTATATCATTGCTCAGTTATACGTTTTGTTCAATTATATGTTTTATTCAACTTTATTTTATTATGATTGCCTATTATCTTTCATATATTGATGCATACTATGCACTACATCTTCTAGTGTTGTAGAATCGGGTCCTCATCCCTCAGATCATACATAGATCAATTCCCGATCTTAAGCTCATCAACATATGTGGTTAGTCCTCATTATCTGAGGATGACATACATGTTTCTTTTTTTATATTTTAGTCCTTAGTTTCAATTTTTTTGGATATAACTGGGGCATGTCCCAACAATGTTAGTCTTTTAGAGCCTTATTTAAGACATAATTAGATTCAATTTTAGAATTTGAGTTTTATATAAGTATCTTAAACTCTTCTATGTTTTTTATACATATTTAGACTTAAAATGGGTATTCCCCATCATTGAAGTTTATTTTATGATTTAAATCCCGCATAGTATTTTCTTACTTCAGTTCATTTACTATGCTTTTGATATGCCAATAGGATTAGATTGGGGTCACTCGTGATCTGAGGTCTCTGTTGCATCCAGGTAATAGATTCGGAGAGTGACATTTATACAACAAACAAAAGAAAGGCGGGTAACCTTTTACATTAATATTTATAACCCGGTTTAATGGTAGTAAACTGAATACATTTAATATTTCTAAAATTTACCATCTCAATATAATCTTATATTTTTTCAATTACTTCAAAACATCAAATGTTTCTTTTGACACTTACTACAATCCCAATATTATGAACTATTCATGTTCTAGATAATAACAAAATAGTCCTTTCAAAAATCTAAAGTAATTTTTGCTATTGACGCAAATTTAACAACACTATTCTTATGGTGACCATCTCATTCAAGGAGAAAATTATTATTATTGACATGTTCAAAATTATTACATGCGAGAATTATTTATGGACAATTCATGACAAATTTGTGTTGTCAGACAAAAATAATATTTTTTATCATGACCAAAACCTTTATAGAAAAGAATTATTTTTTTATCCTCCAATAATTCATAATAAAACATACTACAAGATTTGTGTAGTGCTCAAAGTAAATGACCAAAACAGCCATTTATGTCAAAATATATTTTCAATATCTCAGACCTCATGTAGAGGTAAGATGAGGAATTTATCAAACCGTACATTAACATGTCCTTATCCATACACACAAGTCACATTCTCTTAGAGAAATGAACTTAACCATTTGTACATGCTCCATAAGTTTTTATTTGCCATACTTTTACATTATCAAATTTATTTGATCCACCTCAACATCATTTTAAAGTACTAAATGTATTACCAGTTTGTATCTCTTTTATTTTTATGGTGGATTTACAAAACATTCAAATTGGGTTGCACTAACCCAATGTGCCCAATAACCTTTCATATTATTTTGATGGACAAAATTTACTTTCACATTTGAAGGACCATCATAAGAACTGATAATGTTCTTCCTTTTAATTACAACAATTGACCAGTAACATTTTACAAAAGTCATATCCACAAATTTAATCATTTTTCATTTTCAAACATATCTTGTCCTGCTAATGCATTTGCATAATTGAATAAAACAAACCAATTGGAAAAATATCTAAAGCTTTTATCAAGATCATATTAATTTGCTCAATCATCATTACATCGTCATTATATAACGTAAGGACTTGAACTCAACTTCTTAACCATAAGAAGACATTTTAGGTCATTATTTGTTGGGACCTAACCCCACATTTTACTATCATTAAGCACCAGGACTCTCACTTGACGTAATACCCTCTTGGTGCGATTCATCTTACCTTCAATCAATGACTTAATAAGTCAATTATAATAAGACTCACCCTGGAGCCTTAAAAAATATTACAACTTTGTAATTAACATGCACAAATAAATATAGAAAAAAGAAACACAATAAATATATTATCATAAAAGTGTGTACTAATATCATCAACTTTTCAAAATAGAGAGTTATAAACATCTTAAAAAGTATTATGTTTGGTGCACAATAATTAAGCTAGTTAATTACTGTTATAAATTAAAGAATCAATTGCACAGTAAGAAAATAATAATTCCAATTACATTAAAATAAAACTTCTCACTAACACCAGCATTTTAATAATTTAATGTGAATCCAAAATATTTTACACAAAAAATAATAATTAAAAGCTTATGTAAAAACCAATTAGTGAGCATGATCATAAATAAAATAAAAAATAAATTATATATGGTCAAAGGTGAAAAAGATATGCAGTAACAATAATATTAATCATTCAGATTATTCACAAGTAAAATATAAAATAGATTCCACAAAATTTACCTTGTTACCGAGAGAAAAATAAACACAATTACTTAACCTTTGATTTTCTATATTTACTTTTCGTAAATCCTTCAATGATAGAACAATCATAATGATAATGTATGGTAAAAATAAAGCAAAATAAGACAAGAAATATAGATGATTATAGAAATGGAAAGACAAGAGAGTAGATTTTGTCTTATTCTTCCTAATATTCAAGTGTACACCATTTCTACCTATATGCCTCTATTTATAGTATAACATAGAGCCATACAAAAGGTTAGTCGTGAAGATAAATATAATTGGGGGAGGGGGTTTATGAAAGTGAGGTTACAACAATAATGGTTATAAAGGTGGAGGTTATGGAGGTTATAGTTATCTTGATAATGGAGGAAAGTAATAAGATATGTATGAGGTAACTTCTTTGTGTAGTAGACATGCACAATATAATATTTTATAACAGGATTCATTTTATTTTAATTTTTTAGAGATACACACAAAACTTCATTGACCATTCATAAGAATGTATATACAACTATTGAACATAAAAATTATTTCTGAAAAATCAACAAAACAGAAAAAAATATCAATGAAAATCAGTTTCTTATAGTGAGACTATACAGAATTCAATAAAAGTTGTACCTCAAGATTTTATTGCATCACTTGAAAGGGAAGACCCATAATGTGTTTGTGTACTTTTAGAGTGTAGGAAAACAATAAGTTGTCAAAAATACATACTACACAAATGTATTGTCAAAAAAATATAATATATGGGTTCCATGAAGAAATATATTTTCACTTTTGACTTCTGAATTGTTTTTACTAGATATGGAATACACGTGCAAGACATGAGATCATGAAATTTAGATTGACCGCTTATCAGTAACAATTCATGCTAGTAAATAAAAGGTTAAATTTCAACGTCCAAATTAACATTACAAATTCAAATTGGTTTAATAAAAGGTAAACTTGAGAGACAGACAAAATTATCATAGAAATATCTTTCTTTTTTCGACTGTCCAAAAATGTTGTTGTACATGTACCTAATCCTTAAAAATGCATATAAAAATAACACACCTTTTTATTTTTGTAGAGGCCGAGCATAATTTATATCATAAATGTTCTTGTCTAGTAAAAATTAATTTCCTGCTTTTAAGATTTCATTCCAAGATTATAACGGGGATATGGATGTTTTAGAAAATTGTAGCAGTCCTTTTTGTTGGGTTTCCTGTCATATGCTTATCGTGCAATGCAACCTCTACCATAAAAAATATGTCGCACCCCTGATGGACCTCCTGTCACATCACCTAGAAATAAACCTAACGATTGACGGTACTTAGCTTACAAAGAACATAGTGTAAGAAGAAATCAAGAAAAACATAAGATTGTGTTCATGCGTGGATATGATTTTAATAGACATGATTATGTTTTTGAAACTTGTCTTTCTTTAGTACCTCCCTTTCCTTTACCTCAACTCGGTCTTCATTCCTTAATAGCGCACTGGAGAGATATCCCGCGGTGATGAAAGAGGATGAATGTGGTAAATGCTCACATACAAGAAAATTGTCCTTCAAAACATGAGAAACTACCACATTTACTGGTTGAAGGTCACTTACAGCATCTCCTAATTTGCCATGCTGGAAAAGGGGGGGGGGGAATAGTTGAAAAAACTTAGTAATGCAGAAGTAAAAATCACAGCGTTTTAAGAAGTTAGATCTTGGAAGTTTGAATTGTAGCACTGACACATTTTAAGGGACCAACGACATCTACATAAATGCGATATGACATGTTTCATCAAGTAACTAATTAGGACCTAACCTAATATATAATTTACCCACATCAAGTGAAAATTAGAACAAACGAGTAGAAAGAAGTCGAGCATGCATAGTTCAAGAATGCAACGAGTTCTCGTAAGTTGCAGTTCCAAAATCAAATTATTTCTCAGTGGAATTCGTCATCAAGTATGTGGGATTTCACTAGTTGGTTCCTTTCACCCATCTGTTTCCTAGAATTCAGTTATTTTCTTGATTTCCTTCATATTATCTAGACCTAGGATGTCTAGAATTTCAGCACATTATTATGAATTAGATACTATAATGTTCCTATCAGATTATCATGATTTTAGTAATGGTTACTCGGATACAAGAGATCAACTCCGAAGCAAGATATGGTGGGTGCTAGCAACTTTCACTTGTTAGGATACATAGATTATTTCATAAACTCAGAACCCCAGCAAGGTAGTTCTTTTAATTCATGAATTACACATGCTAGGTAAGTTATTTCTAATATACATCTCCCAGTATTGAATGTTTCATTATCAGCATTTAATTTTTGCACAATTAGCATGTAAGTATTTTGAGTTATCCAGTATTTCAGAAATTCAGTCATAACGTTTTAAATACATAATACGTTGAGAGTATCTTAATAAGATTGGACTAGGGTCAGTCACCCTTAAGTCCTAGAAATACGTGCCTCCATAGGTTATAAGTCTATTATGTGGGCATTAGTTTAGTAATTGGGACAATCATACCTCTATACCTATAGCACGATATATTAGGTCCTCTCGATGGGGCATATATATCGGACTCCACATTTACATCAAGTGATTTTATATCAGATATTAGTAGCTCCCACAGTCAGATTCTAGTGCATAGACCAAGTTATCAGTCACAGTTCAGATTTTATATTCAACATGTTATTAACTTTGTAATTGCATTCAGTTAGTTCATGTTCATTATTTTTAGTATAGTATCATGTTCATGTTGTATCATTGCTCAATTGTATGTTTTGTTCAATTATATATTTTATTCAAATTTATTCTATTCGTCTTGCTTAGTATGTTTCAAGTAGTGAGACATACCCTACACTACATTTTCTGGTGATGTAGGTTCAGGTCCTCATCCCTATGATCGCGCATAGATCAGTTCGTAATCATCAACTCAGCCACATCAATGGTATGTCATCATTCTTCGAGGACGAAAAATAAGTTTCTTTTCTATATTTTAGTCCTTCATTTCAACTTCAATAGATTTAGCTGGGGCATGTCCCAACACTTTTAGTCATTGAGAGGCTTATTTAAATGAGAAAGATTCAATTTTGGAATTTGAGTCCAAACACTTCTTCGTTTA
>NC_028647.1:30405229-30444194 GCF_001406875.1 Solanum pennellii | reverse complement strand
TATATATATATATATATATTCAAACTTTGAATATGTATTTCCCATCATTTAAGTTTATCTTATGATTTAGCTCACGCATGATAGTGTTTTACTTCAGTTCATATACTATGCTTATGATATGCCATCAGGATTAGATTGGGGTAAATCATTATCATGGGTTGCGTGTTGCATCCAGTACATAGATTTGGGGTGTAACATTTATACAAAAAACAAAATAAAGGCGAGTAACCATTTATGTAATTATTCATAACCCTGTTCTATTGTAGTAAAATGAATATATTTTATCTTTCAATAATTTACAATCTCAATATAGTCATCTATTTTTTCAATTCCTTCGAAACTTCATATGTATTATATTTTGAGACTTGCTACAATTCCAATATTATGAACTATTCATGTTCTAGATAATAAAAAATAGTACTTTCGAAAATCTCAAGTAATTTTGCGTATTGCGACAAATTTCACAACGCCATTCTTATGCTGGCCATCTCCTACAAGGAGAATATAATTATTATTGTCATGGTTAAAATTAATTCATGCTATATGTATTTCTTGAAAAGATATGAAAAATTTGTGTTTTCACATAACAATAATTATTTTGTTCATGACCACTTTAACATCTCACAACTATAAATGACTAGAAAAGATTTTAAAATCTAAAAATATTTATTTTTTGATAAAAATCAAGAAAATTGTCTAAGTTAGGAAAGTGACTTTGGTCATTTTGAAACGACCATAGATTCAAGATCAGGATGAGTTAGGGGTAGTTGTAGAAAGCCCTTAGAATAATCTTTCCAATCCCGTAATATTTGCACGATTTCGATATCATATGAGTGAATTATGTCTTTAAGAAGTTTGGTTGTCGGATTAAGGAAAGTCCAATCCAGATTATGGAAGGGAAAACTAGTCTTTTTCCTTAATTAAATTTCCTATTTTATCTTTGGGGATTTATTGGGGCAATATAATACTTTTTATGTTTTAGAAAAAGGAAAATTTACGATACGGGTTGGAGAAGATAGAAAAGAAGAGAAAAGAGGAGGGAAATAGAGAATCTCCAAGAACGCGTAAGCTTTGCGTAAGGAAATTATCGGGGGTGATCCCTAAAAAGGTATGTGAGATCTTACAGTTTTGGGTTGGTTCACCTACACGTCAATCTTGATTAAATTCAACGAATATAAATTATTTGAATATTAACAATGTGACTTCTTGAAGAACATTGTTGAAGTTTCGTTGAATTCTTGATGGTTGTATTGTTAAAGTTTCAATTCATGTTTTCGGGTGTAATTTCTGGTTGAATCTACAGTACATAGATAGTTTTTATCATCCTATGTGTTTGGGCAAAGAACCATGGAAATTTAGAGGATTTAGAGATAAAAAACCGAAGGAGAAAGTCGAGAACACCTGGGTACAAGGGTTGTGGCACCGCGCGTCCCACAGCCCCAAAAGACTGTCTCTATCCGTAGGGATTTTGGGTGCCACGTAAGACCAGCGCCCCACCCTGCTCCCTGATGTTTGAGGGTTGTCTTCCCGCGCCTCTCGGAGCGCTAGGGACGCCAATTCTCCCAATTCCTCCCCCACCTTTTTGTACTATTTCCTAAGTTATGCCTATGTTTTTTAGTTTATTCCAACACTCTAAGGTACATTTAAAAATCATGGAATCATCCATAAACATGATATCACAAACCTTGAGGCCATTATCAAATTCAAGGAAAGTTAAGATCGAAGTTAATGAAGTTAAGAGTCAAGTCAAAGAAAAGTTCCTAAAAGTTTTCAAGAGTCATTAACAATGTTTTATATTTGTTTTTAAGACTCAAGTTTCAAGTAAAGTAAATAGTAAACAGTTGAGTTCATCTGTTAAAAGTTATAAGGGAACTAAGTATTCCCTAAGAGTTGTTTTAAGACTCATGTTTCAAAAGAAGTAAATAGTAAAGAGTTGAGTTCATTTCTCAAAAAGTTACAAGGGAACTAAGTATTCCCTACGAGTTTATAAATGTTTTCACATTTAAGATAAGAGGAATCTAAGATTTTCCAAAAGAATTTTGAGCATGAAAAGGGAACATTTATTCAAAGAGAGATTTTAAAGCTAAGTGTTGAGCAATTATCTCAACCCAAAGAAAGAAGATGTTTTCAAAACACATCATCTAAGTGTATGTTTGAGAGTAGTATTGAGCACCGATATGGGGATGCGGGTTTCTAATAAGTCAAGTCTCCATAAACCATGTAGCCATCATAGGCATCATAGGATCATGCTTTTTAGATGATCAGATAAGTAAATCTAGTGCATCCACTAAGATACGTAAGGTGCTATACCGATGGCAAGGTATTGGATGGTCCTCCGCACCGTGAGGTAAAATGTTGTACCATCTCTTAGGCTCATAGTGATGGTTGTCAGTTAGAGAACCTCCCACATAAGTTATATTTCTTTAAGTAAGTAAAGTTAAGTTTGTCACTATTTTATCTTTAATGAAGTAAGATTGTTTTTAGTTGCTTTACAAGATTTATATATATTGCATGTTTCTTATTGCTTTATATTGAGTTAATTTATTAATGAGTTGAGCAGAGCAAAAGTAAGTGTTCCTTCTTATCTGTTGAAGCTTAAGTTGTTTTAGCATTCCAACTCACATACTCGTACATTCAATATACTGATGCTAGTTGACCTACATATTCTAATGATGCAGGTGCAGGTAACTAGGATCAGCATCTAGCATACCGTTCATCCTCTGAGCATCTCTGAGTCAGTTGGTCAGCGTTCCTTCATTTATGAGGACATCATTATCATTCATTTATTGTTTAGTTTTCAGTTATTAAGATTATTTTGGTGGTCCTTTCCCAATATCCCTCATTGTTTAGAGGCTTCGTGATAGATAGTATTAACTATTTAGTCTTTTCATTTCACTTGTAAATGATTAAGGTTTGAGTTGGCATTTGGGTAAGTGATTTTCTTTTAGTTATTCCTTAAGCTATGTCTCTTAAGTTTAAGACTTCCACTGGTAAATAAGCAAGGTCAAGGGTCCACTTGAGCCCAGCAATTGTCTTCGAGTGTCATCCCCGCCCAGAGTGTAGTCTCATGGCGTGACAAACTTTATATCATAGCACGGAGTCCTAGGGAGTCTATGAAAACACGTATGTAGAGTCCTAGTTCTCGGTGTGAAGAGTCCTAAATCTATAATTAGGAGGGTGCAAGATTTCAAAATTTCTTCACTTCTTTCTTATTTCTTTCA
This sequence comes from Solanum pennellii, assembly GCF_001406875.1. Lineage (NCBI taxonomy): Eukaryota > Viridiplantae > Streptophyta > Magnoliopsida > Solanales > Solanaceae > Solanum > Solanum pennellii. The sequence goes on along the minus strand of NC_028647.1, from coordinate 30,440,973 downwards.
TGCATTAGAGTTTATCTCTTAAATGTTTCTTTCTAACTCGTGCTTACTCATAACCAAGTGTGAGCTAAGATTTGTTTGAGGAGGCCTTTTTGGGTGTTTTGTTTCCACGTGAGCTAAAAGAAGAAAATAGATGGTTGTTTACATGAGGAGTAGAACGAGATTGTTTGTTTCTAGTAGACTCGTCTTTGAAGTAAGGAAAGTAAGGCAACTATGCTACTAGGTGACATAGATACATCAATGCTAATGATACATATGCAACAAGCTGAGGAGGACCAACTGAGGGATGGGGAAGATTTCAAAGAATAAGAGGGCTGAGATATAACGAACGAGTCTAGTCAACAAAGAAATAATGTGAACTTGTCTTCTTTCTAATAGTAGCATAAAGGACCTGCCCCATAATCAGTTAATGCACATGCACCAAGGAACCAATGTGTGTACAATACTTATATAGGAACAATGGGCTACTTAGACTCCTCCATGTTCCAAGTGTGGTAGGAGCCACTCAAGGGTATGTCATGATGGCTTCGTTGATTGCTTCATGGGTATCCTGAATGTTCATTTTAAATAGAATGTCCTAAGAATAGGTAGCGAAATGATAAAGAGATAAATAGAGACCAATATTATTCAATTTGTTCACCAGATAGAGTTTCATCTAGACAAGCTACTTCAGGGGCAGACGGAGAAGAAAATGTCATATGCTATCACTAGTCGTCGAGAGAATGAGAATTCACCAGATGTTTTCACTAGCATAATTCAAGTCTTCAGTTTTTATTTTTTTCCAGATCAACTTCTTGATCCCTTCAATGTTTTTACACCTATTTAGAATAGTATTCTATGTGAGAGAGTCTATCCTTATTGTACCATTTACCGTCAAACAAAGAGTACCATTGATGACTTAGATAAGTCAGACATGGTAGAGTTTTATGTCATTCTAGGTATGGACTGACTTTATGTCTATTATGCATCCATAGATTTCAATACTTGAGTAGTAGAGTTATAGTTTTTCAGTAAACCAATTATAGATTGGAAAAGCGATTCAGCAATGCCTATGGGTCATTCCATTTCGTACCTTAAGGCAAGAAAGTTAGTTTCCAAGGAGTGCGTCTATCACTTAGTCTGAGTTAATAACTCTAGTGTTGAGATACCTCCTATTCTATTAGTTTCAGTTTCAATAGTAAAAGAGTTTCCTGAAGCCTTCCTAGATGATCTACCCAGAGTCCCTTTTGAGGGAGAAAAACACTTCATCATACACATAATTCATAGTACTCGTCCTATCTCTATTCCCCCATATAGAATGGTACCAGCATAGTTAAGAGAATAGTTGAAAGATTTGTTGGATAAGGGTTTCATTTAACAAAGATTCTCACCTTCGGGCGCTCTGGTCCTGTTTGTGAGAAAGAAATATGGTTCCTTAAGATGTCATAGATTAAAAATAATATCCTCTTCCTAGAATTGATAATCTTTTTGACCAGTTTTAGGGTACTTCCTTGTTCTCAAAAATTTGTCTCATATCAGGCTACCATCAGTTGAATGTTAGGGAATGTGATATTTCAATGAAAACTTTTAGAACCGGATATTGGCATTATGAGTTTTTAGTCATCTCCTTTGGTTTGACCATTGCGCCTGCAGCCTTCATGGATCCTATGAATATTGTCTTTAAACCTTATTTAGACATGTTTGTTGTCGTGTTCTTTGATTACATACTAAGTTCTTCAGACCACAAAAGTTCTTCAGACTTTGAAAGATAAGGAATTATATGCTAAGTTCTCAAAATGTGAGTTTCGGCTTAAGTATATGGCATTCTTGGCCACATATTTTCCGGTAATAGAATTTGAGTTGATACCCAAAAGATAGAACCAGTTCAAAGTTGGAATAGACCCACGTCTCTAACTAATATTAAGAGCTTCATAGGTTGGGTTGGCTACTATAGAAGGTTCATTGAGGGGTTTTGTTCCATTTCATCTCCTTTAATGAAGTTTACTAAGAAGAAAGTTAAGATACAATGGTTTGAAGCTTCTGAGAAAAGCTTTCACAAATCTAAAAAGAGGTTGACTGCTGCCCCAGTTTTGACCTTACCAGAGGGTACTCAAGGCTTTGTGTTGTATTGTGATCCATCTAGAGTTTGTTCGGGTATTGTGTTAATGCATAATTGAAAAGTTATAGCTTATGCCTCCAGACAGTTGAAGGTTCATGAGAAGAATTATTCAACCAATGACTTAGAGTTGGATGTTGTATTATTCGCCTTAAAGATATGGCGTCACTATTTGTATGGTGGTCATGTTCATGTTTTCACTTATCACAAGAGCCTACAATATGTGTTCACTCAAAGAGAGATTAACCTTACATAAAGGAGGTGGTTAGAATTGCTCAAGGATTAAGACATGTGATTTTTTAACAACCCAGGTAAGAAAAATGTGGTTGTTGATGCCTTAATTAGGTTGTCTATGTGTATTATGCACATCTTCATGAAGAGAAGAAAGAACTAGAAAAACATGTACATAGACTTGCGCTATTAAGAGTCTGAATAATGGATTCCACCGATGGAGTGATAGTGGTGACGAAAGGGGCTGAATCATCATTAGTGTCTGAAGTGAAAGAAAAGAAAGAACAAGTTCTCATTTTTCTTGAATTGAAGGCAAATATTCATAAGCAAAGAGTATTAGCTTTTGAACAAAGGTAGATGGTGTATTGATATACCAAGGTAGATTGTGTGTACCTATGGTGGATGGACTCCAAGAGAGGATCATGATGGAAACTCATAGCTCCATATATTCCATTAATCCGGGTTGCACAAAGATGTACCGCGATTTAAGAGAAGTATATTGGTGGGAAAGTGTGAATAAGGGCATTGTTGAGTTTGTTACCAAGTACCCGAATGGTCAACAACTTAAAGTAAAGCACCAATGTCCTTTAGGTTACGCTAAGAATATTGAACTTCCAGAATGGAATTGGGAGAGTATTAATATGGGATGATCATCTACCTCTCATTGCATTTGCTTAAAAAATTAGTTACCACTCTAGCATCCAAATTTCTCCTTCTGAATTTCTTTATGGGAGAAGATGCACATCTCCGATTGGATGGTTTGAAGTTGGTGAAGCAGGTTTGAGAGGACCACATCTAGGTCACCGTTTCTCCCAACTACACACGCAAGTGTATTTGGTCGCGCAAGTAATATAGATTTTTATTTAAAATGAATTATCATTTCCAAGGGACTTATGATCAATTTATATTTTACACTTAGCTCTCTAATTAAAAATAACAGTACATGTTTCAAAGGATGATGATAGAATGTTAACTACGACTAATTTTAACTAAATAAATGTAACTAATGATGAATGACTTTGAGATGATATTTCATGCAAGAAAAAGACAATTCCAGGGCTGCATCATGAATTAGATCTCATGTATTGTATTATTGACTTAGAACTAATTTTGGTTGTCAAGTTACTAGTTTATAAGGCTAATTATATGATTCGGGCTATACCTATTGTCGCCTACTCCAATTAGATACCTAACTACATCATTGTGCGGTTATAAGTAATCTAATTGATGAGCATTTATATATCATCATATTTCGTAAACAATCGAGTTATTCATCTAGGCATCACTCCTGAAACAAATCACCTCAATCTAATGGGTTGATCAAGCTCTCTATATCCTCTGGTCTATCTAATCCCTCCTCTCCAAATTTTAAGATTAGACATTGTGTTTATCTTGTGGTGATCAAGCATAAAACAGTAAAGCAACAATATAGAAGTAACTTGTGTTGAGAACCAATAATCAAATCATAAACAACCAATGTTCAATAATCAATTTGCAGCTACAACCCCAGAACTAAGGCGATTAGCCACTTATACTAATAAAAACAACAAAAGCCAATTTTTCATGTGATTCCTTAAAAATAGAAGAGTTATAATATTAGAGCCTATTACAATCTTGAATTCTTTCTCTTGCACAACAATTAAAAAGTTGAACCCTAACAATGAGTCTCTAAGGGTCTATTTATAGTAATTAGGAAAAATAGATTCACATTTTAATTAAAATAGGAATCATTTTAACTTCAACTTTTGTCAACAACTCCGCACAAGGATGAGATGTCCCGTCAGAATCGCGCCTGGAAGGTTGGCGCACCGCGTTGCCAGTGCGCTTGAAATCAACCTAAAAAAAACCTAACATGGCACATCTCGCCCTTGCTGCGCCAGGGTTGTTGTGGGCCGCACCTGTCTACATCTTGCAACCTTCAACTCCTTTTCTTCCAATACTTGATCATTTCCCTTAGTAACTTTAGAAATCACTAATCATGTATATTTGTATGCAATCATCGCAATCTTGATCAAAAACAATCTAGTTAGATTAAATAATGTCATAAACTAACGCTAAAGATGGGTAATTTGTAGTAATTAAGCATATAAATATGTCCAAGATATCCATCCCACACTTAAATACTTGTTAGGCCTCGAACAAACTCTATCTTGTCAAATCACATTCTTAACTCTTTATAATCTTCACCTCTCTTTACAATCGACCAAACATATTTAATCATGAACTTGTAGCATACTTCATGCAATAATTTCAACTCCTCTTTATAGTCCACTAATCAAACAATTCACAACCTCGATGCATGACTCTTTTCAAATAATTTTAGGCTAATGCAACATTATAGAGAAAACCACAAGATTAAGAAACAAACATGTTTCGTAAATGCCCTCACCATTATGAGTATACCCTTTCTTTAACACCAAAAACAATTCATTATAATATGAAGGCAATTTTTCATAATATGAACTCTCACCCTCACAGATGAAGTTTCACATATCCTAACATGTCATAAGCTTGCCCTTAGTGTACTTTATTTTTCACAAAGTGTGAACATGGAATCAAAGAGGACTTTCATTCGGCTAACATTCACAACTTTTTCTTTCCCTACTAATGCTTTCCAATTGAATTCAATTTCTTACCTTCACTTTCACTTCAGCCCCTTATTTTTTCACAACCCTTTTTGTGAATTTTTATTTTATTTTATTTTCGGATTAGCCACCTTTACTTAGGCTATTTAGCCTATGATGAAGTGCACAATGTCCCAAGGGACCGGGACCAATCACAAATTTTTATCATGTACGGGGTATAATTTATGTACCTCTTCTTTTTCTTCTCCACAAAATCAAGCACTTCCACCCTATCCTTTTCAACCATTGTTATAATGTTGTTCAACTCAATATAGTGCATTAAGGACTTTTGGATAAAACTAATAGTATTAACAAAAAAGGTATTTATCTCAATTAAGTGGGTTACAAAAAATTAAGGCTACAAGGCTCAATGGAGCTAAGTTAGAGGTATTTTATTTGGAGGCATACAATGAACATTCAAACGTTGCAAAGAAATGCCTTAATGATATTCCACACTTCACAAAAGTTACTCATTAAGCACACTTGGGGAAAGTTCTAGATGTTATTGAATGTAAAAACATAATAATTATCCTCACACATGGAATCACTTCACACATAATAATCCAAAATTGTAGCATGCTCGCATAAATGCATTATAATTTGCCTACACAATTAAGCCCAACTTCTTTATTTTAAAATTAGAGTAAACACAAAGAGATGCTTGTTTTTGATGTTACTATCTTACTATTCCATACAAAATGTTGCCAGTCATGACGTCTAGCTAACTACTAAGACAAGGTTTCAAAGTGCAAAAGAGATAAGTTTCATATTTCTACTCCTAATAACTAATTTTCCCTTATGACGGTCGTCATCCATCCATCATTAGGAAACAGCATACCTAGAGGACTCTAAGACTTAGTAAAGCAATAACACTAGACCTAATCAGTTCAAAGGGAATATCCTTGGGAAAAGAACAAAAAACAAAATGTGAGGAATCCTCTTAAAAATAAAAAAGACTCGATAAACTAATAAATTGTGTACAATGAAGTTCAACTTGCATCCCTCACTTATACAATACACTTTCCTTGGTGTTCAAAATTAAAAAAAAGTGCAAGGGTAAAAGAGAACTCCATGTTGTCCTCTAGGCCTCGTCCGAAATATCATCTTCGGGGCTAGTGTCATCGAACTCATCCTCAACCAAGAAATAGTCTTCATCAGCCGTTACATCATCATAATCAATCGATTCGTGGAACGCCAGGCCCATCCAAAACATGTACATTGCACTGTCCATCAAAGGGTATTGATCGGCTAGTGTTCCCATATCCTCCTCTGTCATAGGGTGGTAACCAATCCGCAATTACAATTTAGTCCTGCCAAACAAGCACCCCGTCTACCATCCTCCTGAGTTTGCCAATCAATAGCAGTCAAAACAGGACCATGGGAAGGATTGTGCGCTTTAGTGTACGTGATATCTACCAAGTGGCACACTAGATGTGTGGCACGGGGAGGTAACACATCATGAACCTCCTCCTCAATCAATAATTCCCGTAGGAACCTAGTAATGCTTCTCCCATAACAGAAATGACATCTCTTGTTTGTCCTAAACTTAAGCATAATATGCCTCAAAATAGCCACACATTGACCGACAAGACCTTCATTATGTGATATATCATCATTACCCTCTCCCTAGTAACATCACTCATGTGTTTTCCCAGGTGTGAAGTGCTACACACAATCTTAAGCAAAACTCTAGCCTAGAAGTTAAGGTGCCCACAGTGGAAAGTCAAACAACGACTTGTGTCTCTAACCCTGTTCTACATAGAAATAGAATTCTCCCCACACAAAGTATGTTAAATATCACGACACGGGGTCTTTCAACCATATTAAGAAATCAGTGTCGTCGCAATTAGGGGTACCGAAAAAATTATTCAACCCCTCAACAATAAATTGCACCCATTTTTCACGAATAAACACTTTTTAAATTTTTACATGTCGTATATTCCAATTAGCATAAATTCACTTACTAGGCTTAAATTCCACTGACATTGGTCAATGAAGAACTATGTAGTCCCAAAGTCCACATTCGAGCGTGACTTTTAGGAAATTCTTGGCACAACCTCCACTCGTTGACATACTCATCGCCAAAGTATTTTGCTTCAAGTTGAGAGTCCTACCAATCATCGGCATATGTCATTAATGCTTTCTTACTGAACTTTAGTGGTGGCAAATCAATGGGTTCCCCACTAAAAATTCTGATAGAAACTCCAGCGACATTCTTGCCTTTAAAAGCCATCACAATACTCAAATAATGGAAGAACAAAAAAAATGAAGGAAAAAATTTGGGGAAGATTGGGGGGGTCGGGTAGGTAGTGATGTGGATGGGGTTTATGGGTTTTTAATATTATGTGGAATGGGGTGGATTTTTGTGATGGAATGTTGAAGAAAAGGTAGAGAGGGAAGGTTTTGGTAAGGAACAATGGAGTAATTTAAGGTGTAGAGGTTTAGGGAAAGAAGAAGATTTGGTGAAGATGAAGATGAAAGTTGGATTTTGGGGAGAGATTAGGGGTTTGAACTGTTAGCGAGAGAAAATATTAGGGAAATTGGGGCAAATTATGGTAGGTGGGGGTTACAAGGGTGTGATATTTAGTGGGTCCCACGTAGTTAAAAAAAACTTATGGAATTTTTTCTCCTAAAAGGTCGGGGGCGCCGTGCGAGCTACCACTGCACCTGAAATTTGTTGCAGTCACTTTACCCCTGGCGTGATGTACTTGGTACGCGCGCACTCATCAGGGGATACGTGCCTCACCTACATCAACCAATGGTTTTTTGCCTTAGTGTGGCGTGTTTGGGGCGTGGCGCGCTAAAAGTGTTCCCAAACTGCTTCTCAAAACTTTTCCCTTGACACGACGTGCCCTAAGTGCGCCAAAATATCATTTTAAGCATATTTCCTCTATTTCTGGGTAATTGCTTCTCCATTGACCTACACATCAACCAAAACAACGTGACCTTATAGTGGTGCATTGCCTCCAACCCAGCGCCTTAGTTTTAGTCATAACACAACTCATATTTTTATATTTTTGTTTTGAATTGCTAAAGTCCTACAACTATGAAAAATAAAAACTCTACACATACAAATTTAAAACTAAGTTAATATTTAAAAATCAAGAAAAACTACTACCTATTCCCTACAATTCACAGACTGCCTCCCGTGTACCGCTAGACTTAACGTCGCGGCACGATGCATCTTTGATCATTCGTCATTTCACTCAAGAGCCTCCCAATCACGATCTGAATCTTCACCAGAATTTGTGTTTCACTCTTTGCCAATTGACCAAAATGACATTCGACTCTGACCCTTAAGTTCAATCAGACCATGTTGTGTCATTCTTATCACTTCAAAAGGTACACTCCACTTTGACCTTAGTTTGTCTAACCTTATCTCCCAGATTGAAGGTATGAGCTACTATCTTCTTATCATGCAACCTCTTCGTCAATTCTTTATATAGCTTGGCATTTTCATACCCGTGATGTCTAAACTCTTCAAGTTCATGCAGCTGATTCACTCTCTATTTACCGGATAGCTCAGGGTCCAAGTTTAGCTTCTTAATTGCCCAATAAGCTTGATGCTCTAATTCGGCCGGAAGGTTACATTCATTTCCAAATACGATGTGATAGGGAGAACTCCTAGTAGGTTTTTGTATGCAGTCATGTACGCCCACAACATATCATCAAATTTATGAGACCAATATCACATTTGCGCATTCACTATGTTCTGCAAATTTTCTTCACCTCTCTATTTGATACCTCCACTTGGCCACTCGTTTGGCGATGGTAATCTATAGAAACCTTATGACGAATAGCATATTTAGCAAGAAGGTTCTTCACAAGGTGGTTAATGAAATTCTTACCTCCATCACTTATAATTTCCCTTGGAGTGCCAAAGTGAGTGAAAATGTGCTTCTTGATGAACTTGTTCACCACCCTTAAGTAATTGGAGAGAAGAGTAACAACCTCAATCATTTACACATATAATCCATAGCCACAAGAATTTATTGGATTCCACTAGATGGTAGGAAGGGACCCATAAAGCCAATACCCCACACATTAAAGACTTCTACCTCAAAAATATTATTTAGTGGCATCTCGTGTCTTCTTGAGATAGTCCCCAACCTTTGGAATTGGTCACAACCCTTTACAAAAGCAATAGAATATTTAAATAACGAGGGCGAAAAGATACTAGATTGCAATACCTTATGTGCAGTGCACTCTTCTCCATGGTGACCTGCATATGAGCTAGCATGATAACTCTCTACCACTTTGTTAACCTCAGAATCCAGAATGCACCTTTTTACTACCCGGTCGACACCTTGCTTCCATAAGAACAGTTCATCCCAGATGTAGAACTTCGCATCATAATTTAGCTTTTTCATTTATTGAGTAGTTGCACCAAGAGGATACTCTTCACTCACTGTCATGTTCACAATGTCAGAATACCCTGGCGCTTGAGAGATATCAAGCGCCATCAATTTTTAACCAGGAAACTCTTCCCAGATATGGTCACCCTCATTAACATGTGAGAAGTCCTCCAACCTAGATAAGTAATCAGCTATTTGGTTTTCATTACCTTTTCTATCTTTAATCTCAATGTCAAACTCTTGGAGATTCAATATCCAACAAATAAACCTTGGTTTAGCATTTTTCTTTTTGAATATGTACCTAATAGATGCATGGTCAGTGAAAACAATTACTTTAGTGCCTACCAAACATGATTTGAACTTGTCGAAGGCGAGCACTAGCACTAGCATCTCGTTCTCAGTCACTCTCTAATTAGCTTGTGTAGAGTGAAAGGTCTTGCTTGCATAATAAACGCAGTGGAACACTTCATTCATTTTTTCTCCCAACACTGCACCCATTGCTACATCTCCCACATCACATATGATTTCAAATGGTAGTTCCCAATCAGGAGCAATTAGAATGTGAGACTCAATTAAGTTCTTTTTCAATAACACAAAATCTCTTAGACACATTGCATGAAAGTCAAATTTCACCTCCTTCTCCAAAAAAATACACATAGGTCTTTCAATCTTTAAAAACCCTTGATAAATCTCTAGTAAATATGTGTACAACCAAGAAAACTAAGCACCCTTTTTATATAAATAGGGGAGGGAAATTTCTCAATGATTTTTACCTTGGACTTATAAACCTCTAACCCAGATTTACATACCTTGTGTCGCAATACTATCCCCTCTCTAACAAAAAAATGACACTTTTCCCAGTTCATAACAAAGTTAGTGTCTTCACATCTAGCAAGTACCTTATCAATATTTCCGGAGACATAACTCATAAGACTTCCCAAAGACTGAGAAATAATCAATGAAAACCTCTACAAAGTCTTCCACCATGTCATGAAAATGGCCATCATACATCTTTTAAAAGTCGTCGGTGCATTGAAAAGTCCAAATGGCATGCATTTGAAAGCATATGTGTTGTAAGGACAAGTGAACGTGGTATTTTCTTGGTCCTTAGGTGCAACAAGATCTGATTGTAACCGGAATATCAATCTAAGAAACAATGGTACTGATACGCTCAAACTTACTTCTCAAATAAGAATTAAAGCGGTCATGTCAAGTAAATAACCCAACTAATGAGGTTGGGATCGTTCCCACGAGGAAAATAGTTTAGACTTAACTTCAATCTATTATTACTATTGTGCAGTCAATTACTTCCTTGGAAAGCAAAATTGATAAAAGGGGGGGTTTTCTCTTTCTAAATAGATGAAAATAACTAGTGAAATTGAAGGAGACAACTAACAGCTTCAAATGTTGGAGCTTAATCGATTAATAAAAGTAGCTAGGGTTTACGTGTTCCCCACAGGTTTATAACTTGATAATTCTAACTATAACAATTCTTTCCTAGTATCTTGCATGCAAAGTGATAAGTTATGTATTTCTAAATCCTTGGTCCGGCATCTAGAAAATTTCACTCGCACCTTGGTCCGGCTACGTGTGTTTCTATACTAACCCTTATCTTTACCTCATATTAAGCATCGTATTCGATATTTGACTAAGTTATTACCTCGTACCAATCAATACTAGCCTATTAGATAGTATACACTAAATCTATGTTGATAATTCTTTTCCTATTATCTACCTCCTTGGTCCGGCAAGTAGCATTAAGGCGAGTTCTAACGTTGGCCATCCGTTTAAAAGACTTCTAAGCGAAAGAATTATCAATACATGCAAGACACTATTCTAGAATTGTTATTTTAGTTAGGTTTTACCTCATTATTCGCCTATGGTTCCCACAACCCTAGTTATGGAGTTTAGTTACCCATAGTCATAATCACAATATTCAAATATATGATATAAGAATTCATGCCCTTACTTCAATGAGAAAGAGTAAAATCTAAAAGTTCGCTTGATTAATCAACAAAAATCACCAACAATCAATTACTGAAATTAATTCAAGAACAAAGAGTCTAACAAAGAGTATAAAAATAATCAAGGGTCTAACCTCAAAAATGAGGTTTTTCGAACTATTTATAAAAAATAAAAACATAATTAAATAAGGACTTTATTTGCTGGAAATCTGTGAAAACGCGGCTGGATCGACAGACCTCGCGACGGATCATCGTGACCACGACGGACCGTCATGGACTCCGTCGTCCCATACTTGTGCAATTTCTTCTGCTGCTCTCTTCATTACCCTCGAAAGCAGGTATGACGGATCGTCACAGGCACAACGGTCCGTCGAGGGTCTCCGTTCCAAAACACTTGAACTCTTGGAATTTGGGTACTGGAACTACTTCTCTGAGCTTCATGACGAACCAGAAGGACGGACCGTCATGGCTACGACGGTCCGTCACGCACTCCGTAACCCCACACTTGGTCAGAATTTCCCATCTTCCTTCAGCAGCTGCACTACGATGCCTCCTACGGACCGTCAGGGGCACGATGAACCGTCACAAGCTCCGTAGGTGGTACTTTTCTGTATTTCTCGCTCAAAACTCTCCGCATTCATCTTTTAGACAGATTTCCTGCAAATAAAGAGAAACTTATATAAAAATTAGTACAAAAAGGCTTCTGGACACACTAAACTTAAGGAAAAAGTATTAAAAATACCGTGAAACCACGGTATATCAAGTACTCTTGTCCTTCCAGTCGGTCAAGCATCTAATCAATGAAGGGGATGGGGAAGTGCTATTTTTGGGTATCATTATTTAGTTTCCGGTAATCCATACAACTTCTCCACTAGCTCACTGTTCTAGTAAGAATAAACTCATTTGTTTCATTTCGTACTACTACCGTACCTCCCTTCTTGTGAACACATTGCACCGGACTTACCCACTTACTGTCAAAGATTGAGTATACAATTCCAACATCTAACCACTTTATTACCTCTTTTCTCATAACTTTTGTCTTCACAATATTTACTTGATGTTGTGCACTTGGTTTGTGGTCATATACCAAGTAGATTTTGTGCATAGACAATGCTGGAGGAATCCCATGAATATCATCCATCTGCCATCCGATCGCCTTCTTTATCTACTTTAGGATCCTCAATGTCGCATCAACTTGTATTTCAGATAACTCTGCAGAAAGTATAACATGCAAAGTTTCATTGGTATCCAAAATTGCATACCTGAGATGAGATGACAATGTTTTTAATTACAACATTAGGGCCTCTTCAATGGAGGTTTTGGATGGTTTCCCTAACTCTCTCTCTAATGGTTCCACTCTCCGCTTGTAAGGATTCACAATTTCCAGATTTAGACATGTTTCTACTTCTTAGGCCTCTGTGTCTTCATCTTTATTAAGACCTACAACACCCTTTCTAAGGGTCATCAGTGATGTACCGTGGTTTCACGGTACTTCCAATGCTTTTTCATTAAGTTTACTGTGTGTCTAAGAAATTTTAGTAGTAATTCTAATGTATTTTTTATCTGTGTTTGTAGGAAAAATGTCCAAAACTGAAATGCAAAAAACTGTGCTGAAATCAGTGCAGAAGTGACGACCTACGGAGCCATCAATGGCTTGTCGACCCATCGACAGTCCGTACGATGTGATCATCGAGTGGAGGTTCAAGCTTCTTAAATCAAATTGGGGGATTCTAACTATGTGTGGGACTACGGAAGGATCAATGGTCCATCGACTGATCGACAGACCATCCTGGCAAACCATTGATTGTAATAGAAAGTAGTATGAGTACCCGACTTGAAAAAATCACTAAGTATGGAGGAATGGAGGTATGGACGGACCATAAGTCCAACGACGGACCATGCTTTGGTCCATCGATTGTAACAGAAAGGATGCAAAAGTGGAGGCTGAAATAGATTCTAAGTGTGAACCGACGGAGGCAGTCGACGGTCCGTCGTTCTATCGACGGACAGTCTATTGCATCGTCGACTGAAGACACGTTTTGGATAGATTTTTCCTTATTTAGAACTCCTTTTATTTTAGGAATTTATTATCATAAATAGGGTTAAAAACCTCATTTTCGGGGCTAGACTTTTTGTTATTTTTCATACTCTTGTTATTGAAAGTTGAATTTTGGATTTTGGGAATTACTTCAAGTCTCCGGAATCGATTCTCAAGATATTTTTGTTAATTTATGTGTTATTTCTGGATTTTATTCAAACTTGTCAAAGTAAGTACGTGAATTCTTGTTTAATAACTATGAATTGTGTATTTCTATGCATGGGTAACTAAATTTACAACTAGGGTTGTGGGAACCATGGGTAATGAACAAGGTAAAACTAGCTAAATAACAATTCTAGAATAGGTTCTTGCATGTATTGATAATTCTTTCATTTAGAAGTCTTTTTAATGAGTGCACACGTTAGAACTTTCCCTATTTCTACTTGCCGAACCAAGAAGGTAGTTGATAGGAAAAGAATTATCAACATAGATTTAGTATACACTATATAATAGGCTAGTGTTAATTGGTGCAAAGTAGTAACTTAGCCATACATTGAATATGATGCTTAATATGAGGTAAAGGTAAGGTTGAGTAAAGTAGACACACGTAGCCGGACCAAGGTACTAAGTGAAATTCTCTAGTTTCCGGACCAAGGAATTAGGGATATATAACTTACTACTTTGCATGCAAGACACAATCAAAGAATATTTATAGCTAGGATTACCAAGTTATGACCTATGGAGAATACCTATATCCTAGTTTCTCTCATCACTTGATAAACACCAAAGTTATAAACTTTTTATTAGTCTTACTTAGAAATAATTAAACATTTTTGTTACATGAAACCCCTCCTTTAATTAATTGTTTTCGGAAAGGATTTAACTAACTAGACGTAATCGTAGATTGAAGTTAAGTCTAAACCATCTTCCTCGTGGAATTGAATCCAGCCTAACAATTGGGTTCTTTAGTTGATACGACCGCTTATACTTCTTTAGGGAAGTATAATTTGAGATCAAATTTTGGCGCCGCTGCCGGGGAATAGTGGCTTTTAGATTAACTTTAAGAGCAATTACTGAAGTTTAGTCAACAATTTACTGATTTTACTTTTTTTTCTTTGTTTTTACCTCTTTTAGGTCTAGCTTTAGTGTATGCCAAGTACAAAGAGTCGAGGAGAACAAATAATTCCATTTGATCCAGAACTGAACCATACACTCCGTAGAATGAAAGATCCACACAATCTTGATAATATGTGTGATGGGATCAACCATCAACATCCTCCACTGATTGATTCTCATAACCAAGTGATCTTGGAAAACCCTGATGAGGGCGCTTTGAGGAGACAACCTCCTGCCGCACACCCTTTAGAGTGTTATAGGGGCAATGTTAACATCCCTGATTTGGATGGACCTCTTTTTGTACCTCCTCTACAAAAAGGTTATTCCTTCGTGGTAACTAGTAGCTTTATGCAGATTCTCATCGCTAGAGTTTTGTTTTGGGGCTACCATTTGAGGATCCACATGCTCACATCGCCAAACTGAGGCCGGTGTGCAAGATTTGTGTAGGGAGGCCTGACTTGAGAGGCCGCAATTTTTTTTACTGAGTTGCCTTATAATTCAATCTATACTTGGGAGCAGTTGAGGGATGTGTTCCTAGCAAGGTATTACCCGGTTTCTAAAAAGCTTATCTAAAAAGATAGGGTGAACAACTTTGTGGCATTGCCTGGGGAGTCGGTAAGTAGTTCTTGGGATAGGTTAACCTCATTACGGAGAAGTGTCCCAAACCACTGCATTGATATGGAATCGTTGAAAGAGTACTTCTATAGGGGGATAGATGATAACAATATGGCGGTACTCAATACTATTGCGGGTGGTTCTTATGGTGAATGTACTTATTCAAAGATCGCGTATAACTTGGAGAAAATTTCTTAAAACAACAAGGCTTGGAGAACTAGTAAGTCGGACACTGGGAGAAACACCTCTTCAGTGCAAGCTACACACAACTCGACCGCAGATGAGATTCGTGAAGAGACGTCTCAAATGAAACTGATCATAGGTTAGTATTGAAACATGTCACTTAGGGTGCAAAGAAATTGAATGCGGTGAACTATTTGACTAAGCCACCACCGCTGTAGATGAATTTCACTATGAGGAAAACTCTTATGCAATGAATGAGCAGACGAAGGGTTTCTGACCGAACGCCCAAGGCTCCAATCGGGAGAATTGGAGCCAAGGTCAAGGAAATCAAGGTGGGAATACGTTCGAGATGACAACTACAATTGCGATAACAACTTCAACCGGGGTAACTATGGTAACAGAAACGATCGGAATGGGCCCTATGTTCCACCTCAAAATGGGGAAGTTGCTCCTAGGGATGGTGGAGGTAGTATAGCGCGAGTTGAGGATATGTTGCAGAAGAATATGAGGAGGTTTGATGCTAGTGATGAGAAGGCCAACGAGTTGAGAGATGATTTAGCGAATATTGGGCAAAAGGTGTGTGCACATGCAATCTCAATCAATCACCTAGAGTTGCAAATGGCCCAATTGTCTTCAATTGTGAACCCAACTCGACCGGGTATTCTTCCTAGCAATAACGTCCAAAATCTGGAAAATGATGGATATTGTATGGCAGTCACTACTCGACGGGGTAAGCAAACCATTGACCCACCTATGTCGTCTGGCGTAGAAGATGAGAAGAGAGGAGATGATGTGGTAGAGTGAGTTAGTGGTGAGTTGGTTGAAAAATCAGGGAAAGAAGCAGAGATACCCCAAAAGGTGACTCCCATTCCTAGACCACCACCTCCATTCCCACAAAGATTGGTTAAAAAGACCGAGGATGGTAAATTCCGACGTTTTATTACTATGTTGAAATAGCTTTCCATCAATGTCCCTTTGATAGAAGCTCTTGAACAAATGCCCGGTTATGCCAAGTTCATGAAAGATATGGTCACTAAGAAGATATCGATTAGTTTTGAGAATGATGATCGGATGCAACACTGTAGTGCTATTGCTACAAGGTCTCTTGTGCAAAACAAAGAAGATCCGGGTGCTTTCACTATTCCATGTACAATCGGGTTGTTACACTTTGCTAAAAATTTATGTGATCTTGGTGCAAGCATATATCTCATGCCTCTCTCTATTTAAAAAAAAAATGGGTTTGGGTGACCTAAACCCCACTACGATGCGGCTACTGATTGCCAATCGAACGGTAATGAGTCCTATTGGGATACTCTATGATGTGCTAGTCAAAGTGGTGTCATTTATTTTTCTGGCCGATTTTGTGATTCTTGATTGTGAGGTGGACTTTGAGGTGCCTATTATTCTTGGGAGGTCGTTTTGGTTGAACAATGAAGAAGTACTTTCAAAATTTGTAGGTCCATGAGGCGAAGTGGTGAGCTCCAATCGATATCTACGATATCCTACAAGGTTGAGAGTTCGTCTGAGGTACAAATCAAAGAGCGTCTTGGTGTTGAAGGCACTAGCGGCAGTTAACATAAATTTTTAGAGTGATTGTATCGAAGAGTATGGGTCATTGGTTGCGGCACTTGATCGAGGTGATGTTCGTTTCAAACAAAAGAAATTGGATTTAGATATGAAACATCGCGAATCTCCACCCGTGAAACCATCTATTGAGGAGGCCCCAGAATTGGAGCTTAAGGCTCTACCACCTAATCTGAGGTATGTTTACTTGGGAAATGGTGACACTTTGCCGGTAATCATTGGATCGGATTTGAATGTGGAGAAAGTGTATTGTCTTGTAGAGGTGTTAAAGAGGTTCAAACGAGCCATTGGTTGGACTATTGCAGACATTATTGGGATTCCACCCGGTATGTGTTCACACCAAATGCAACTCTTGCCCGATCATAATCCAAGTACAGATCATTAGATATGGTTAAATCCACCTATGCAAGAGGTAGTGAAGAAGGATATTATTAAGTGGTTGGATGCAGGAGTCATATATCCGATCGTTGATAGTAGTTGGGTATGCCGTATTCAGTGTGTGCCTAAGAAAGGGGAAATGATTGTGGTCCCTAATAAGAAAAATGAGCTTGTTCCAATGAGACTGGTTACCGCATTGAGAGCTTGTATGGATTACCGAAAGTTGAATAACGGACTGAGAAAGACCATTTTCCAATGTCCTTCATGGCTCACATGTTGGATAGGCTTGCAGGAAAGGGGTGGTATTGTTTTCTTGATGTGTATTAAGATTACAACCAAATCTCTATTGCACCGGAAGATCAACAGAAAACCACCTTTAATTGTACATATGGAACTTTCAAGTTGAAGAGGATGCCCTTCGGGTTATGTAATGCACCGGCTACTTTTCAGAGATGTATGATGTCTATATTCTCTAATATGGTGGAGGACACCATTGAGGTGTTTATGGATGATTTTTTTGTTGTTGGTGACTCGTTTGATCATTGTTTGAGTAACTTGGCCAAAATTCTCAAGAGTTGTGAAGATTGCAACCTTGTGCTAAATTGGGGAAAATGTCACTTCATGGTGAAAGAGGGTATTGTATTGGGCCAACGCATCTTAGATAAGGGTATAGAGGTTGATTGAGCCAAAGTTGAGGTGATAGAGAGACTTCCTCCACCCATCTCTATAAAAGGTCTGAGGAGTTTTCTCGGGCATACGGGCTTCTACCGGAGGTTCATCAAGGATTTTTCAAAAATTGTGCATCCTCTGTGCAAGTTACTTGAGAATGTGTGTAAATTTTTTTTTTGATGAATCCTGTTTGAAGGCATTTGGAGATTTGAAGGATAAGTTGGAGTTTGCGCCCATTATTATTTCCCCGGATTGGAGCAAACCATTTGAGGTGATGTGTGATGCTAGTGGGGTTTCTCTTGGTGTAGTATTGGAACAAAGAAGGGATAAATCCTTCACCCCATTTATTATGCAAGTAAGGCCCTTAATGAATTTCAAAAGAATTATATTGTGACTGAACAAGAGCTCCTTGCGGTGGTTTTTGCGTTCGAGAAATTTCGCTCTTATTTGCTTACCACGAGAGTCATAGTGCATAATGATCATTCTTCTTTGAGATATTTGATGGCAAAGAAGGATGCGAAGCCTAGGTTTATTAGCTGGGTATTATTGTTGCAAGAAATTGACTTTGAAGTGAAAGATAGAAAAGGGACCGAAAATCAAGTTGCGGATCACTTGTCCCGAATAGAGGATGAAGCTATGCGAGAGTTGGGTGCTAAGGCTGAAATTGATGATACTTTCCCTGAGGAGCACTTTTTGGCCGCTTCCCATGAATTGATTCCATGGTTCGCCAATTTTGCGAATTATTTTGCTAGTGACATAGTACCATCCGACTTGTCCTTTCATCAAAGGAAAAAGTTCATGTATGATGTGAAAAAGTTCTTTTGGGATGAGCATATTTATATAGGAGTTGTGCTAATGGTCTTATTCGTGTGTTTGTGCCGGAAGTTGAGATGTTGAGTATTTTGGAGGCATATCACTCCTCACCTGTGGGTGGGCATCATAATTGTATCCAGACTGCCCATAAAATCTTGCAATATTGCTATTGTTGGCCAACCATCCACCAAGATGCTCATTAGTTCGCCAAGGTATGTGATAGGTGCAAAAGAGATGGAGCTATTTGTAGAAGGCAACAGCTCCCTTTAAATCCCATTCATGTGATTGAGTTGTTTGATGTGTGTGGCATTGCCTTTATGGGCCCTTTTGTGAGTTCTCATGGGATGAAGTACATTTTTGTGGCAGTTGATTATGTGTCAAAATAGGTGAAAGACATAACACTTGCAAACAATGAAGGGAAGAGTATAACCGCGTTCCTGAAAAAGAACATATTTTCCAAAAGTGGCACCCCTAGAGCCATTATTAGTGATGGGGTATCCCACTTTTGCAAAAATTTATTCAAAGGGTTGTTGGAGAAATAAGTGGTTCACCACAATGTAGCCACTCCTTACCATCCTCAGACTAGTGGGCAAGTTGAGGTGTCAAACAGAGAAATCAAGCAGATTCTGGCAAAAACGGTGAATGCTAGTAGAACGGATTGGTCAAGGATGCTTGATGATTCTCTTTGGACCTACCGGACAGCATACAAGACTCCCATAGGTATTTCTCCATACCAACTTGTATATGGGAAGGCTTGTCACTTGCCGTTTGAGTTAGAGAATAAGGCCATGTGGGCAATGAAAAAAATGAAAATGGATTGGAATGAAGCTTCGAAACAGAGATTAAATGGGTTGAATGAGCTTGATGAGTTTCTCTTGAAGGCGCATGGAAGTTCAACCCTCTACAAAGAAAAGATGAAGAAGTACCATGACCAAAAGATTGAGAAGCGCGACTTTGTAGTTGGGGATTTGGTGCTTTTGTTCAACTCTAGGTTGCGCTTGTTTCCAAGCAAACTCAACTCCAAATGGACTGGTGCATTCTTGATCACTCAAGTGTTCCCTCATGGTGCGGTTGAGTTGGAGAACAAAAAGGGTGCATGGTTCAAAGTAAATGGGCAAAGGATCAAAATCTACTTTGGGCACGCGAAAAATGCGAATGGAGTGGTTGAGACAAACACACTTGATGAAGTCAAAGTAATCAAGAGACTTGCGTCGTGCCGCGACATTAAATCAAGAGCTGATTGGGAGGCAACCCAATATGTATCCTCTAGCCAACAATAGGTTTTTCTAAACTTTATATGAGTAGTTGTATTATTTCTGTTTTAACTTAATGTCATGTGTGGATTTTCTTTTATTTTCTTTTAGAAGTGTTGGCTAGTGAATAGACTAGGGTCCGTGTCTAAAAAGTGTCAAGAAAATATAAAAAGAATGGATTATTGGGTGCTAAATGTGAAGGGATCAAATCACCAGAAATTTGCACAAATTAGTCTGGTGCAATGATCAAAAGACCAATCGACGGGCCGTCATCCTGTCTACGGACATTCGATGGGGTCCGTAGATCCCAGGCTAGTTTTTCAATATTAAGTTAGGGCACAATTGATGAAGCAGTGGATGGACTGTCGATTGACTTACATCCATTGATGGGGAATAGTAAGCTCCCCGAATCCAAGGACCAGACCAGACCCGGCTGACTATAAAATGGTTTTAAACTGTTCAGTTACTTCCCACCTATAAAAATTCCCCCCCCCAACCATTTTTCTCCCCACATTCCCTTACTCCCCCACATACTGACACACTAATTCATCCATTAATCCTCTCTAAATTTATGATTCTCTCACCATCTCCATATTCCCAAAACCCTTAGTCCCCAAACTCCCATCCGTTTCTTCCATTGTTCTGGTCGGTTTTCAAAGGCGGGCTCGGTGTTGTTCTTGCAAACGTCATCCTCCCATTCAATCCACTACACTATATAGGTAAAAATGGCCCCCAAGCCCGACATTGTCTACTCCCATGGACGTTCCAAGTCCGTCACCCCTTCACGCAGGATAGTAATTGGCTCAAACGATGAGACTGATCCCGAATACATGCCACCATGCACCAGGACACAGACACCTGCTGTTAGGACCACTCGGGATACGCCTAATAAGGTGGCCCCCGACATAGTCACTACCTCCAAGTCTGATGAGGAGCACACACTGACCGGCACACCGTTTGGGTCTGCCGCGCGTTTGAAGGGTGCGTCTGGCTCCAAGGATGCGTCCGGGTCTGAGGGAGCGTCACGATCGCATGGTGCCACTGTTCCTGCTGCACCTTTCCACTCTGCCTCTTATGATGAGGCTGATCGTGCGGATTCTACTCCTGCACCCCAGTTCGATGTCCCTGCACTGATTGCTGATCAGCCTAACCGGTGGTGCGTAGAAGGCCAATACAAGGTGTATAGGGATGCAAAGTTGTTCAACAATAAGGGGGTCATGACTCAGACTCTAAACTCGAGCAGCGATTTCTTACAAGGAGTCTTCACACGATGCCGGATATACATTACCTCTTCACCCGCCATCAGCTCGAGTAGATGGCTAGGAGTGTGGGACACTACAGTGAGGAGTTGGTGCGAGAGTTCTACGCTTCATATGTAGCGACTCTCAGGTCTTATTCGGATAGGCAGTCTAATCCTTCCAAATAAGAACCACTTACGCATGTTTGAGTATGTGGTCGTAGAGTGGACATCTCTTTACCACTATTCGCCATTTCTTATACGGTGCTGATACAAATACTACCAGGGAGCCCCTTACCCCCGAGTCTGACTACCATTGGAAGCTGATTAAGGAGGGCCATTTCCAGCGTGATACGGTGGTGAGAGAGACCACCAAGAGATGGATAGCCCATCACTTTTTCGTGGACCGTGAGGGTGCAGATTGGGTGCTGGAGCCCAGAGGCCTTATCAAGAAGGTCAACCTCACATTTGCTGCCAAGTTCATCTAGCTATTGGTCCGTCACTGCCTATTCCCCACTGCTACTGACAACATTCTTACATGGGATGAGAAGTACTGGTAACTACTATGGTCGCAGGGTTCGAGGTGGATTTTCCAAGGCGATTGCTGGCAGTCATTCATGAAATGGCCTTTAATGACTCAACCACTTACCCTTTTTCCTGTATGATTTTTGAGTTGTGTAGGTCTACTGGAGTGCCCATTTGGCACATTGATGTTCTCAGGACTCCTACTGGGACAGCTGATATCAGTCTCTTCCGGGATGAGGCCAATGAGGCGGCACCCAACAGAGGGCCCAGAGTAGAGGTGCAGCCGCTAGTTGAAAACTTAGCGGACACGGTAGAGCAAGCCCAAGGGACTGATCAGGCTACATCAGAGCCTACCGACACCACCCCTGTTGAGTCTATCCCGGGCACTAGCAGAGCTCCGAGTTCCTCCCATTCTACACCATCAGTAGCACTAGTCTTGGTTGCTAGGGTCGAGAAGCTAGAGGAAGATAGCCACACTACTACATCATATCCAGCCGTGGACGTAGAGGTCCATTCCTGAGGAGGAGGATCAGATTGAGAAGAAGATTGCCGAGCAGACCGAGAGGAAGATTATGGCATCCCACCAGCGCCTTGATGCGTTCGAGTTGAGATTTCTCACCTGGCAAGCCCCTACAATTGATTTGACGACTCTCCAGGCTGTTGTGGCAAGTCTGAGGGCTGATGTGGATGCCATTCTTGATGTGCGGGTGCCCGTATCTGAGGCTAGATCTGCAGAGCCTACTGAGGATACAGTGCTTGCTGCACTGTTCACTACCTGCACGGCACCACCGCCCCCACCACGTGAGTGTACTAAAAGGCACCGATCCAGAGAGAAAGAGGAGGCTAGGGCAAAGAAGAAGGAGTGCAGTGAGTTCGAGGCCGCGAGGAGAGACTCTTTGGTACATGAGGAGGACCAGTAGATGAAGGCGCGTGAGTTGGCTGCAGGGGCGTCTAGCTCCCGAGTGGAGACCGTTAAGTGGAGCACCACTAAGGGTGCTGACACTGCTGCGGGCACTACTGATGGTGTCCCTACTATTGATGGAGCGGTTTCTGGGCAACCAGACCTGCTAGCTTATTAATCGTCGCTGTTATGCGCCTCATGTTTGCTTCACCTACCACCTTGTTTTATATTTCTTATGCATTGAGGAAAATTGCATGCTTTCTTTTTGGAGGTGGGGTAAATGGAAAGTGAGTGCTAGGGTGAAGCCTGAGTAACCCAACTCACGATTCTCTCTTGGGGTTTTCTTGCCTTTGTTCTTTTGACCTAAGAGACTGATTCTTTTACTGTTGAACCGACATGTTTAGTACCTTGTACAAAGTATGAATGTGAAATCTGAAGCACGATGTCTAAATACAATGATATCCCGTTCTAACGAGAATGTTTACATGACTAGGCATAGTGAATGTTCAATGTGTTAGATCTAAGCATGACATAGAGATACGCCATTTCATGACCCTCAATCTAACACTCGAACTAGTTGTTCGATAATTTGGTAGGGTAATGAGGTGTTCAGAGAGTGTGAGAAAAAGTTGAATAGTCCACTGTTGGTACCTAGCTAGAACTTGCCCTATTAGTCCTGCAAAAAAAAGTACTCCATGTTAGACAATTAGGAAAGGATCATAGGCCCTTGTTCAAATTAGCCAATCTTAAGCCCAAAATAAAAAAACAAATGAAATTAATCCCCTTTTTATCCAAATGATTTAAGCTTACAATGGACTTTTCTTTTCTACCCCAACTCGTATTTTATGGGTATAATGTGTTGGCCCTGGTCCCTCCTTGGACATGTGCACCTCAACTTAGGCCAAAAGCATAAGTTGAGAGTGGTAATGCAGATCCCAATCTCGTCCTGGACCTGACCCAATCTTGGTTATTGTGTACCTCGACTCATGGCAAAGAATACAAGAAAATGAAGAGTAGGGCATAATAGACGATGAAAGAGGTAAGACGCTTAGCCGTAATGTCAAGGAGGGCAACAAGTCACTAAAATGTATCCATATGTGCCATACCTGACCCTGAGCCTACAATACAAGCCAAGAAAGTCCTTTCGTGATCCTGAGAGTCTAATATGGTGAACTTAAGTAGTGAAAATAAGAGTGAGCCTATGGCGATAAGTATCAATTAGGTGTGAAGTTGTTCTGAGTGTGAGTGTTGAATAATAATCCTTACACTCAAATTTGCAATCACTGTGTGAAAAAGGAGGATATTGTTTTTGAAGTAAGGACACTATTTGCAATATTGGAAAGTTGGTACCTTTGTGAGAGATAAAAGAGGACAGGTGTCGGTGTGTGGTGAGTCTGTGTCATGGTCTGATCCACATGAATGAGCGTAGTGAGCCTCAGAGTGATGTCATTCATAAAAGAAATGAAAATAATTGGGATTGATAACCAGATGATTGTGAATCTTAAACGAGCATACTTTTGTAAAAAGGTGTTGTGGTGAGTCAAAGTATGTCGCTTGAGGACAAACAACGAATTTAAGTTGAGGGTGTTGATGTACAGTGGTTTCACAGTACTTTCAATGCTTTTTCCTTAAGTTTAGTGTGTGTCTAAGGCCTTTTTGTAGTAATTATAATGTATCTTTTATCTGTATTTACAGGAAAACTGTCCAAAATGGAAAAGAAGAAGACTGTGCTGAAATTAGTGTGGAAGTTATGACCTACGGAGCCATCAGCGGCCCGTCAACCCATTGACTGATCGACTGCATCCTGGCAAACCGTTGATTTTAACATAAAGTAATCCTAGTACCCGACTTGAAGAAATCACTAAGTATGGAGGAACAGAGGCATCGACATACCGTAAGTCCAACAACAAACCATGATGTTGGTCCGTCGATTGTACCAGAAAGGATGCAAAAGTGGAGGATGAAAGAGATTCTAAGAGTGGTGGACCAAGGTCTGTCGTTCCATCTATGAAGGTCCTGAGATGGATGTATATATCATTGATATCTATGAAGGTCCTGAGATGTATTTGAGGGTCTTCTTGGGGCAGACCAGTAAATTGTCCATTAGAATGGGGGAGTTGTACCATATTCTACTTTAGTTCAAATCTACCCCCCAGTGGAAGTTTCATAATACTAGATGTCAAATTGGTAGAGAGTAGGACTGCCACATCATGCACTGGTCTCGCTGCGATGATAGTGACTTGAGGGGGTACTCCTTTTTTATTCACATTTTCTGGATTGTTCAGTTAGTTCCCTTGGGTTAGTCACATCTTCCGAATTATCTTGATGATCATTACAACAATTTTTTTGAGGTACTAACCCTAATTGCCATGGCGTCCTTGATTCATTTTTCTGCACTAACGTAAAACTCTTTTAGGTTCGTTGTAAGGTTCAAGAAGATCTTCTTTAGAAGCTAGGATCAAGTAATTGATACCTAAATATTCTAATCGTAGACTTAAGAAGATTGAATATAAATCAATTTGTAAGTGACCGACAGTGGAACAAAAAAGTTGTTGCTCCCGATTACACACGCAAGTGTACGTGGTCACACAAGTATTATGGATTTCTCTTTAAATGAGTTATCATTCCCAAGGGATTTATGATCAATTTATATTTAACAATTAACACTACAATTAAAAATAAAAAATAAATATTTCAAAGGATGATGATTGATTGTTAACTACGATTAATTATAACTAAATAAACATAACTAATTGGGCACGACTTTAAGATGATGTTTCAAGCAAGAAAAAGACAATTCCAGGGCTGCAACATGCATTTGATCTCATGTATCATATTATTGACTTAGAACTAATTTTGGTTGTAAAGTTACTGATTTATAGGGTTAATTATATGAGTGGGGCTATACATCTCTCGTCGCCTAACCCAATTATATATCTAACTAAATCGATAAGTGGTGATAAGTAAGTTAATTGACGAGCATTTATATTTCATAACCTAGTGAGTTTTTTGTCCGGGCATCACTCCTGAACAAAAATCACTTGAATCGAATGGGTCGATCAAGCTCTCTTTCTCCTCTAGTCTATATAATCCCTACTCTCCCGATTGTAAGATTAGACACTAAGTTTATCTTGTGGTGATTAAGCATAAAATAGTAAAGCATGAATATAGAAGTAACTTGTACTGACAACCAAAAATTAATTCATAAACCAACAATGTTCAATAATCAATTCATAGCGACGGCCCCAAAACTAGGGCAATTAGCCACTCATACTATTCAAAAACCACAAAAGACAAATGTTCATGGGATTTCTAAAAATAGAAGAGTTGGAAGGTTGAAACCTATTATAAACTTGAATTCTTTCTCTTGCACACCAATTAAAAATTCAAACCTTAACAATTGGGCCCTAAGGGTCTATTTATAGTAAATAGAAAAAATAGTGTCAATTTATACTTCAACTAGGAGTCCTTTTAACTTCAACTTTCATCAACGAATTCGAACAGGGCTGGAGCGCCACACTAGAATCGCACCTGGCAGACTGGAAAACTGTGCTAACAGTGCGCTTGAAATCAGCCTCAAACATAATTGGCCTGGTGCGTCACGCTCTCGTTGCGCTAGGGTTGCTGGGGTGCCACGCTAGAGTCGCTCGTGGGTGCGTCTTGTCGTCTTATACTTCTTTTTCTTCCAATACTTGATCATTTTTTTTAGTACCTAAAAATTGCTAATTATACATATTAGTATGCCATCATCTATAAGTTGAGAAAATACATGCTAGTTCGATTAGATAATGTCTTAAACTAACATTAAAGATGGGTAATTTGTAGTAATTGGGCATATATATATATATATCCAAGATCATTCATCAAGCTATGGAGAAGGTGAAGGTAGTTCTAGAGAGGTTGAAAATGGCCCAGAGTCGTCAGAAATCCTATATTAATGTTAGGAGAAGGTCGCTACAGTTCGATGTAGATGATAGGGTATATCTGAAAGTTTCACCCATGAAGGGTGTTATGAAGTTTGGTAAGAAGGCAAAACTCCGTCCCTGATATATTGCACCTTAGCAAATAGACAAGAGAATTGGCAATGTAGCGTAGGAGTTGGAGCTACTACAAGAGTTAGTAGCAGTTCATCCGGTGTTCCACATGTCCATAATAAAGAAGTGCATGGGTGATCCTTCTTTGATAAGTCAAATTGAGAATATTGAGATCAAAGAGAACTTGTCTTATAAGGAGATTCTGGTGCAAATCCTAGATCTCCAATTTTGCAAGCTAAAAGAAAATAGGTAGCATCAGTCAATGTCCTTTGGAGGAACCAATTTGTTGAATAATCCACTTGCGTATCTTAAGAGGACATAAAAAAGATATATTCGCATCTCTTTGAATCCAGAGAAAGTGCAGTTCAAGGTACCAACTTTCTTCTTAGTACTGTGTAATTTTGAGTAAGGATGATTGTTTGGTTTCATTTGCTTGTGGGTCTTTGAACTTTATGTTGCTACAATAATTTTGTTAAGATTAATCTCATTTGAGGAAAAATGTTTCCAGGGGGGATATATTATAACATCCCGCAACTAGAAATGACAAGAAAAGAGGTTAAAATTTGAAAATACTTATTTTTGGAAAGAATACATAAATCTGGAAAAATGTCTAACTTAGGAAAGTGAGTTTTGATCGTTTTCAAATGACCATATATCCTAACTCAGGATGAGTTAGGATTAATTAGAGATATGGTTGGAAAGCCTTTAGAATAACCTTCCAGTGCAACGAGTTTGCGCGATTTCGATATCGTATGAGAGAGTTTTGCCTTTCGAAAGTTCGGTTGTTTGATTAAGGAAAGTCCAATCTGGATTATGGAAGGGGAAACTAGTCTTTTCCTTAACTAAATTTCCTATTTCGTTTTTGGGGATTTATTGGGTAAAATAAGACTTTGTTCAACTTTAGAAAAAGGAAAACTTATGCTAGAGCTTGGAGAAGATAGAAAAGAAGAGAAAAGATGAGTGAAATCAAGAATCACCAAGTATGCTTAAGCTTTACATGGGGAATTCATCAGGGTCGATCCCTAAAAATGTATGTGAGATCACATAATATTGGGTTAGTTCACCCACACACCAATCTTGTTTAAATTCAGCGAAAATAAATTATTTAAATGTTAAGAAAGTGAGTTCTTGAGGAACATTGTTGGAGTTCCATTGAATTCTTGATGGTTGTGTTGTTGAAGTTTTTATTCATGTTTTCAGGTGTAATTTTAGGTTGAATATATTGTATAGTTCTAGTACTAATGGTCCTAACTTTTTGGGGAAATAAACATGGAAGGTTAGACGATTTAGAGATGAAAAATGAAAGATAAAAGTCAAGAAAATCTAGCTACAGGTGTTGGGGAGCTACGCATCCCATAGACACAAAGGACAGTCTCTTTCTGTAGACCCTTGGGGCGTCGTGCCATCAAGAGCACCCCACCCTGCTCTCTAAAGCTTGGGGGCTGGCGCCCCACACCTCTCAGAACTCCAGGGACGCCACTTCTCCACATACTCCCCCCCCCCCCCACCTTTTCGTACTAGTTCCTAAGTGATGTGCCTATGTTTCTTAGTTGATTCCAAGAGTCAAAGGCACATCTAAACATCATGAAATCTTTCATAAACATGAGATCATGAACATTGATTTTATAAGCCAATTAAATAAAAGTTAAGATCAAAGTCAAAGAAGTTAAGAGTCAAGTCTAGAAGTTAAGAAGAAAGTCAAAGCAAAGTTCTTAAATGTTTTCAAGAGTCTTAAACAATGTTTTAACTTTGTTTTTAAGACTCAAGTTCCAAATTAAGTAATGAGTAAAGAGTTGAGTTCATTTATCAAAAGTCATAAGGGAACTAAGTATTCCTTACGAGTTTATAAATGTTTTCACATTTAAGATAACAGGAAACTAAGATTTCCCAAAAGAATTTTCTGAACATTGATTCCAACAGAGCTTTTAAAGCTAAGTGTTGAGCAATTATCTCAACCTAAAGGACGAAGTTGTTTTAAAAATGCATGAGCTAAGTCTATATTTGGGAGTAGTACTGACCAACGATATTGGGATGCGAGTTCATAATAACTCAAGACTCCATAAACCATGTAGTCATCATGAGCATTGAATGATCATACTTTTTAGATGATCACTTAAGAGCTAGTTGATCCACTAAGATAAGTAAGGTCCTATACCGATGACAAGGTATAAGATAGTCCTCGAAGCGTGAGGTTAAACGTTGTTCTATCACTTAATCTCATAGTGATGGTTGTCGGTTAGAGAATCTCCCACATAAGTTATATTACTTTAAATGAATAAAGTTAAGTTTGTTATTGCTTTATTTTAATTAACTAAGATTGTTTCACTTGCTATATATATATATATATATATATTGCTTGTGTATGATTATTTTATATTGAGTTAATATATTCATGAGTTGAGCAAGACAAGATATGTATTTCTTCCTACTCATTTCATGCTTAAGTTGTTTTAGCATTTCAACTCGCATATTAGTACATTTAATATAGTTATGCCAGTTTGCTTGCATCGTCTTATGACGTAGAAGCAAGTAACTAGGATCAGCGTCCGGCGTACCATTGATCTAGTGAGCAGCACAGAGCCAGTTGATGAGTCTTCCTTCATTTTGGAGGACATCCTTATCATTCATTTATTGTTTTAGTTTTCAGTTGTTAGGAGATTGAGGATCAGGTCCCAACATCACTCATTGTTTAGAGCCTTCATAGACAGATAATATTAGATCTTTAGTTGTTTCATTTCACTTGTAAACGATTAAGGCTGGAGTTGCTATTTTTGCTAAGTGATTTTATTTTAGTTATTTCTCTTGCGTATAAAACTTCCGTTGAGTTAGGAAGCCAGGCCAAGGGTTCTTTCGAGACCAACAATGGTCTTCGAGTGTCACTCCCACCCCAGGTGTAGGCTCGGGGCGTGACAACCACAACCTTTATAGAAAATAATTATATTTTTGTCCTCCAATAGTTCATAATGAAACATAGGATAATATTTGTATAATACTCAAAGTATATTACCAAAACGACCATTTATGTCAAAATATATTTTCAATATCTCATAACTCCCGTAGGGGTAACATATGGCATTTAACAAACCATAGATGAATATTTCCTTATCCATATAAACAAAAGTCACATTCTCTTTAAGAAATCATAATCATTTTCACATGCTCCATAAGTTTTTATCAGTCATACTTATTAATTATCAAATTTATTTGATCCACCTCAACATAACTTTAAAAATACTAAATGTACTACCCAAATTTTGTTGCACCAACCCAATAAGCCCAATAACCTTTCATACCACTTTGATGGCCAAAAATTACCTTCAGATTTGAAGGACCATCATAAGAATTGATAATGTTCTTCCCTTTAATTACCACAGTTGACCATTGATAGTTTCATACATTTAATCATTTGGCATTTTCAAAAATATAAGAAAATTAAAGCAAACCATTGGAATTATTTCAATGCTTTTTATCAAGAGCATATTAATTTGCTCAGTCATCATTACATAATCATTATATATCGTAAGGACTTGAACCCAATGCCTTACCCATAAGAAGATATTTTAGGTCATTATTTTTTGGGACCCAAACTAACATTCTACTATCATCATGCACAAGGACTCTCACATGATGTATTACCCTCTTGGTGCAATGGACTTGAATCATTAGTCTTACCCTAAATCAGTGACATAATAAGAAGAATATAATAGGACTCACTATTGAGCCTTAAAATAATACTATCACTTTGTGATTAACATATAGAACAAAAGAAACACAATAAAAATAATATCACCAAAGTATGTACTAATATATTAAACTTGTAAAAACAGAGAGATACATATAGCATTCTAATATATCATGTTTAATGCACAATAATTAAGTTAGTGAATTACCGTTATAAATCAAAGAATCAATTGCACACTAAGAAAATAATAATTTCAATTACTTTAAAAGAAAACATCTCACTACCAGCACCCTTTTTCAATTTTCATGTGAATCCAAAAATATTTTACACATAAAACAAAATAAATTAAAAGCTTATGTAATAACCAAAATAGTAATCATGATCATAAATAAAATAAAAAATGAGTTTCACAAAAAAATAAGGTATATATAGTCATAGGTGAAAAAATATACACAGCAACAATAATATTAATCATTCACCTTATTCACAAGTAAAATATGAAATAGATTCCACAATAATTTTCCTTGTTCTCAAGAAGATAAAAAACACAATTATGTTACCTTCGATTCTTTATTTATTTTTCTACAATCCTTCAATGGTAGAACAATTATGTTAATAACATGTTCTAAAACTAAAATAAAATAAGACAAGAAGTATAGTGAATAATAGAAATGGGAAGACAAGAGAGTAGAGTTTTTCTTATTCTTCCTAATATTCAAGTGTATGCAGTATCAACCTTTATGCCTTTATTTATAGTGTAATATAGAGGCATACAAAAGGTAAGTCATAAATATGAATATAATACGGGAGATTGTGGAAGTGAAAGGTTACAACAATAATGGTTATAAGGTTGGGATTATGGAGGTTATTTTTCAAATGGAAAAAAGTAATAGAGATATGGGTGAGAGTAACTTCTTAGTGTAGTGAACATTCACAATATAATAATTTATAACAGTATTTATTTTTAAAAAAATATTTCAGAGATACACACAAAACTTCATTGACCATTAAGAAGAATGTATATAAACTATTGAACATACAAATCATATTTGAAAAATCAACAAAAAGGGAAAAAAATAAGTGAAAATCAGTACCTTATAGTGAGACTATACAAAATTCAATAAAGCTATATCTCAAGATTTTCTTGCATCACTTGAAGGGAAGACCCTTAGTGTTTTTTTATACTTTTAGATTGTAAGAACACAATAATTTGTCAAAAGTACATACCACACAAACTTATTTTATTGTCAAAAGAAAATATAATATATGGGTTCCATGGAGAAATATATTTTCACTTTTGACTTCTGAACTTTTTTTGCTAGATAAGAAATTCTCGTGCAAGGCACGTGCCCAAGAAATTTATATTAACCGTTTATCCATACCAATTCATACTTGTAAATAAAAAACTAAATCTCATTATCCAAATTGAAATTACATATTCAAATTGGTAGGATGAAAGTTTAAGTCAAGAGACGAATAAAATTATCATAGACATATCTTTCTTTTTTCGAGATTTCAAAATTGTTGTTGTACATGTACCTTATCCTTAAAAATGCATAGAAGACTAAAATAAGTCAATAATGACTTGTAGAAGTGTTTGATAAATATAAGTCAAACTTAATTTTAATTCGATTTTTGAATTCTGAAAGTGTTTGATAAATATAAAAAATAACTAAAAATAAGTCAAAAATGACTTAAAATGAGTCAAAATGATTTAAAATAAATTACAAAGTATTGAGCAAGATTAAAAATGACATAAAATAAGTTAAATTGACTTAAAATAAATCACAAACCAAAAGAAATCTCCCTATTTTTTTTATACTTAAAAGTCATTTCACTTTGACTTTTTTATTTTAAAAGTAAATGCTATTTTTTTAAGCAAATCCAAATGGGCTCTAACTTGAATTTTTGTAGAGCCCAAGCATCATATATAGCATAAATGTTCCTTTTGAAGAGCAAGTTTTTTCTTGATTTAAAGATTTCATTCCAAGGTTATGACGGGGGAATATTTTAGGGATGTTTGAGAAAATTGTAGCAGTCCTTTTTGTTAGGTTTCGTGGAGTATGCTTATTGTGCAATGAAATCTCTACATTCGAATATTTGTGGCACCGCTGATGGCCCTCCTGTCACATCACCTACAATTAAACATAGTAATGGATGATACATAGCTTACAAACAACACATTGTAAAGGAGAACAAGATAAACATAAGATTGTTACATGCATGTATATGATTTTAATAGACACGACGATGTTGTTGCAACTGGCCTCTCTCCGGAAGCTCCCATTCATTTACCTCAACTCAGTCTTCATTTCATAATAGCTCACACGAGCGATATCCCGAGGTGATGGAACATGGTGAATAAGGTAAGTGTTCACATACCAGAGATTAAAATCTCCTTCAGAACATGAGAAATTGTCGGATTTACTGGTTGAAGGTCAGTTATATCAGCTCCGGATTTGGCATGATGGAAAAGGGGGAATATTGTGGAAACAACTCGGTAATGCAAAAGTGGAGATCGCGAAATTTTAAGAAATTAGATCTTGGAAGTTTGAACTTTAGCACAGACACATTTGGAGAGACAAAACGACATTTATATCAATGTCATATGACATGTTTCATCTAGAAAAGCATGACTTATCAAATCATAAGCACTATCATGGCTATGAAAGAACTTACAATTTCAAGACCAAGATCAATCTTTGTTAGGCGTAAGCTGTCTCAAGTTACCTGTTCTGACAATGTGCAAACATATAATGTAACATTAGTAAGTGAAATTCAGAAAGATACGGGAAACCAACTGAAACTAAAGATATTCTTAAATTTCAACCCAAAAACTACAATGAGGTACATAGGTAAAGTGATTGGTATCCAGATTAGCCAACATCTCATAAAATTGAATTCAACAATGAAGAAGAAATTATCGATTAGTTTCTTAATATGTAAAGTTGTGCAGAAGAAACACAACAATATTCTAAGTTTCCTCTATAACAGAGCATTGAAGAAAAAACTTGCCAAAAGATCAAAAGTTGTGTAAACTCTTGAAAAATACAACAGAATTAGATGTTATCTCAATATTGCTCTTAGTATTTTCGAGTAAATGTAGAGGATGATGTCCTTTGCTATTTGAATGGCGCCAGATATCTGTTAGCTTAATATTTGTAACTATATGAGTTGTGATAATCCTTATATATCGAAATTGACTCTGTGTCCACAAAAATTCAATTATACATCTTCTCAAGAAAAAAACACAAACTGCCAAATAAGCAATATCGATTTTTCAAATTAATGCCGGAACACAAAGCAAACTCAAATTATATTCTAAAATACAGCAACATAGATATAGTAAAGTTCAATAACTTTGATCTGCATGTATGAAGAGATTGTAGCTTGAAAATTGTACTCAAATAAATTAAGAATGTTACGAATATTTCTGACATAAGTTAAAATTTATATTGCTACAAGTACAGTACAATTTTTGTAGACGCTAGAACACCTTGCATATTAATAAAAATAATTACAAATAATGGCAGGTTTACCTTTAAGGATTGAAATTGTATCATGCTCAATTTCTGCAGAGAAAAGCAAATCATTTGAGGTTGAAGGTGTGCTCTCGTGAGTTTTCATTTCTCTTGGCCTCCAGCATCCCATCAGTAGGAATAAGTGTATATGTGTAATCATATGATCATTGCATTGTATTAGACTTGCATCTTTTACACGAGCTTTATATACATTGGTAACAATGTGAGTTTTTCTTAGATGCCCCTTGTCCCACATTTAATATTTTATATGTTGATGACCTAGTTGATTTACATTTCGTATTTTATTTGATATACTTTTGGCTATCGACATCTTTGTACGTCTATGATGCTTTTTGGTACACATATTTTGTGTGCTCATATTACAAATCATACTAGTTAGTTTTTAGTCATTCTTGTACACATGACATCGATTACTGGAGTTCAGTTCTTATTTTCAATATTTATATACTTAATGAAATCTAAGTTATGAATTGTCTTCACTTCTTCTTTCATTTTCGCATGAATATTTGATGTTTTTTATCTTGAAAAAGACATGATATAACTATCAGAAGATTAGTCTCGGTGTTATCATAACCCTTCATATTTTGGATCGTAACCCACTAGTGTCACAAAGGTTTTTAGCAATCTTGCTGAACAAATGATTGTGAGTTTTTTCAGCGGCGTGGAGTCATTGTTAGCCCTAAAAATTTAATGATGATAAAAATAAAGCAATACAAGAACTTGATTAATTAAGATTAACTTTTTCATGTAACATGATCATAACAAAGTGGTGATTTAAATATATTGATATCTTTTGACAAAGAATGTTTTCACAAAAGAAAGAATAAAACATATTAATGATGAAAAGGGTAATTTTGAAAGAAGAAAGCAATAATAGAAATATATTTAGGCAAACTACTACCAACTTAATATTTTTGGAATAAAGTATTAACAATAAAGACTATTTTGAATCAAACTATTAATAATAAACATTTTTATTCAATTCTATAGCTTAATTTTGAACTTCTTTCGTAAATAAAATTGAAAGTTCATATTGACAACAGTTTTAGAATAAAATTAAGTTTCTTCAATACTTGCACAAGATTAAAATTCAAAAAATTTGAAAAGAAAAGAGGGAAATTAATGTTATACAGGTTGTGGCAATATTTTAATACAAATATGTAAAAGTCCGGCTACAAGTTACAACATTTGGACATATATTTAAATTTCTAGGAGTATGTTTTGGAAATTTTATTTAAATTCGAAAAAAATAACTAGATCTTTTTTTCATAAATTAGATGCTTTCTTTTATCCTATGAGGAGAATCTTTAGTGCTCTCACTTATTCTAAAACAAGTTACTGATTACATGTGTAACAAAATTTTATTGACTACAAAATTATTAAAAAGTACATAAATATTAGTATTAAGAAACATGTTCATTTATAAATTTTATTATTAAGAAGTACACATTCTCAAAGTTATATCTTAATCCTACTTGGCGACTTCTCTAAATGGAAGAAATGCTTCTCCAAATAAATCCTTTTGTTTTCTTACTTTGAAATCTAATTTCGCCTTTAATTAGCAAAGTTATTGAACCTTATTTATTTTGTTTTAATGTACAATTTATTCTTTACCTATTGATTTGACAAAAATAATATTTTTAAGTACCAATACTCAAGTAGTAAGGAG
Source organism: Solanum pennellii (assembly GCF_001406875.1). NCBI lineage: Eukaryota > Viridiplantae > Streptophyta > Magnoliopsida > Solanales > Solanaceae > Solanum > Solanum pennellii. The sequence continues at coordinate 30,405,468 of NC_028647.1, read as the reverse complement.
TAGAGAACTAGAAGCATAGGCTTATAGTACCTCCCAACCAACAAAAAATACCTTTGGTGTAATTATGTTTTCAGTGTCATGGGTAATTTTTATTTTATTTTTTGTGAATTTGATTAAGACATATAAAAGGAGAATTATAATGTGTAACTTTGTCTAAGGTCATCTCTCTCTCTCTCTCTCTCTCTCTCTTTCTCTCTCTCTCTCTCTCTCTCTATATATATATATATATATAAATATAT
>NC_028647.1:30386377-30404510 GCF_001406875.1 Solanum pennellii | reverse complement strand
TAAATATATATATATATATATATATATATATATATATTATATATATATACACACACTCTACTACTACTTCTATAAAAGCATAAACTCTGAAAAATGGCTGTTGAATTGGTAGAAGACCCTCAAAAGTAGATGTCTTTTTTACACTAAAAGATTGTGACTTTTCCGATGAGTTGTTACTTTCAAAAGGATTGTGAGTATACAAAATGGTGTGCCTTATCTGATGATTTGTGCCTATTTTAAAGGGGTATGACATTTCCGATGAGCAATGAACTTTTTTAAAGGATTGTGACTTTTTTTATATGGCACAATAAATACCTATTCATAGTACTATTTGTTACCTATAAATAGAGGGTATCCTCTCACTTTTAAACTACGATTTTTGTAAGGTTTTCTACTCTTCTTCTTCTAAAATAATTCAATGTTATTTGCAAAAGTTTATTAAGTTAAAAATTCTATGAAATTGGACGTACCACATAAAAAGAGTTGGTGAAAAAATTATAACAAATCATTCATCAATTCACAATTATATTTTCCTCTTACAATTTTCATCACATAACTACTTAAATATTATTTATATTATTTCAGAAAATTAATAGCCTTTTAAGTAACCTACATATTTTATTTATTAAAAAAAATTATTTCCTACAAATAGTCACAACAATTTCTACCTTCATGTTTCTTCGTTCATAAATCACAACAATTCGCTCCTTATAAATTTTTGGTGATCTCTTTTCTGTAACAATTAGAAATCATTTAAAATTTTCATACATGATTCATCCACAATCCGTTGATATGTTCAACCGATGTTCCTAGCATTAGAATTTAGGTATTGTCTTTCTATTAAAGAAGAAAAGAAGAGAAAAAAAGAAATGTGCAGTTATCTCTGATTTTTCTTCTCACTGAAAACTCCTTTTTATAGTGTGCATGAATTTTTAAAATTCTTATTCTTGTTTTCTTTCTTAATTAATATTTTTTTGTATTTCAATTCGAGGTAGAAGTTAATAATTAATGTTAACATAATGAGTCAACAATGACGAATGCAAGGATTGAAGATTATTTTTTTTAATTATATAAATCAATTAAGTTGTGTGAGAGACGGTAATAATAAGCATATATGAAAAAGAAACATTACAGGGGTGACATATTTTTTCTTTGTTTTTCCTTTTTTTTATTCTGTTAACCTCAAATGAAGAAGTTTCTTCTAATTTTTGAACTCTATGGTTAATATTTCATGAACATAGATTTTTGTCTTCATTCTTCAGTGGCTATGAATTTTTCTATATATTTTTTTATGCAATAAGTAAAGTGTTAGTGGCAAGAGATTTCAATCAAATTGAACACAAGAGTAAATATATCATGAACACATATTTTCATCTTCCTTTTTCATTGGCTATGAACTGTTCCACATATTTATTTTTTATATATTTATATTGTGCTGACTTTATTTTTAAGTATGAATTTCCTGTTATTTGTGTTCATTTTGATCTAAAAATATGATATTTCACAAGTTACACTCCTTCTAACCTACATAAAAATAGATAAGAAAATAGTTTTTGATCACAAAAATGATCTTAAATCAAATTAAGGATTCTATAAATAAATAATTTAAATTTTATACATCAAAATTTTTATTTATTGAAAAAGTTTAATGTTTTATATCATGATAGAACTTCTATAAGATATTAAATACTCTTATTAGACAACAACTATATGAAATGTACGCTGCATAAAAAAAGATAGGACTACAATTCTATAAAGATATGCTAGAAACTTAAAGAGATTAGATATTTTTCACCAAAGGTGATGTAGTTTATATAGTAATACTAAATATCTGGCACACACTCAATTCTCTAGTAAATCATCATTCGTTATAAGAACATTTCACTATAATAACCTAATTTTTTAAGAACTAATTTTTGATATTATATTTTTTTTTCTCTAAATTATTCTACTTATAGTAGTGTTAAAATTTTATGTACAATTTAACTTTTTTTTTCTGTTTTAAGAAAAGGAAAATCTTATTTCCCGAATCATTGTACATTTCAATTTGAATTAGGAATTCTGTGTCCAACTCTAAGCAGCCCAACAGTCGCGACTATAAAGGGTGGGGCGGTAAGCTCTCTATCAACAATAGGGGGCTATTCATAGTAAAAAACTACTAGACTATATGGATTCCAACTGAACTTCAACTTCTACTTGGTTGATTAATTCAGGGTCGGGTATGCCTATTCAACATATACTACGGCGCAGCTTCATGCCAGTCTGACTAAGGTAAGGGGGAAGACCTCATTTCGTTATTCATATCTATTCGTCTTAGCCCTGCTTCGGCGATTCAATCCGACATTTCATTTCCCCCTTCATCATTTGATTTTTCGCATCTAAGAGCTGATCTTGCAAAAGGAGTGCAGCGCGATAACAAGCGATTTGTGATCAATAAAAAGTACCACCGGATTCTGTACCCATCAGTCTTGGATCCTCACCTTAGACAGTTTCATTTGATTATGAAAGAAAGGCCTTATCCCTAGCGTTAAGGTCTCTATCAAGCACTCTTCTAAAAGGAATGTCATGATACAAAGTGGGCTGGTCATCCGGGGCAACAAGGCACGCGAGCATGCCATTCATGAAAGTCTTAAAAATTCCATCATTATAATATCGTTACTCAAATATTAAATGTGTTATAATATTTTAAATAGATATATTACTTGTAAATATAAAATATTGCACTATTTATGGTAATAGGTTAGCGTCATGTACAATGAAATATTAATAATTAGAGAAAAATTATATTAAAATGGTGTCCATCATTTATAGTCATAAGCTTTAGAAGAAATTCTATTGGTGGCCTTTTTTATGGATATTAAATTTCTATTTAGCTAATTAAGTTTGTTTACAAAATGGAGTAAAATAAAATAAACAATACTAAAGAACTGTCACTTTCTCAGCATATTCAAATTTTGAATGTATTTTGAAATGTTTCAATGGAATTCGGTCATTTTGGTCTCAAAACAATTAATTTTATAACAACGTGTATTGATAATTCAAAAGCACTTGACCATTGTTCTTGCAATTTATAGTTATTTGCTAAAAAGCTTGAATTATATTTTAAAACATCATATGCTATATAATATGATACACACGTACAATACACCTGTAATAAAACTAGTATAGAACTTTTTTGATATTATATTTTTTTTCTCCATAGTATTCTACTTATAGTAGTGTTAAAATTTTATGTACAAGTAAACTTTTGGTAAAATTCCATCTTTATGATATCCTTAATTAAATATTAAATATGTAATAATATTTTAAAAAGATATATTACCTGTAAAGATAAAATATTGCACTATTTATGCTAATAGTTGTAGTGTCATGCACAATGAAATATAAATAATAAGAGAAAAATTATATTTAAATGGTGTCCATCACTGTTAGTATTTTTGTTAATACTGATATGGTCCGTATTAGATGGGTTCATTATCCCACTTTATGGATCAATTATTCCACTAATGGAAAGGTAGTTAAGTACCCAATGGGATAAAAGTTAACTATCCATTATCCCGCTAATGGGAAAGTGGTCAATTACCCATTATCCCACTAATGGAATAATGATTAACTACTCATTATCCCACTACATGAATCCACTATTCTACTAAGTGGTTGGTAACTTCCCATGACCTCTTAACCGTTCTTGATGGAAGTACGGTTATAAATATGTCATTTGGTTCAAAGGTCCCTAAGCACATTACTTCTAAAAACTCCATACCATCTAAGAGTGGGGTTTTGAGTGCTTAGAAGATCTTTGAAGAAAAGAAGAATTGTAGACTCCTACTATATCACTAACAATGGCTAGAGGTATGTCGATCACTCTATATTTTCGCTGCATCATTGCTCTGTAATCATCAACATTTGGAATCAGAGCGGTTGAATTTCCTCTACTTTGTTAATTATCAGAATACTCTAAAGTCACTCAAAATGGTTCTTAAAAATTCAGGTCTTGTTTTCAAATTTTTGAAAACATTTTCTAATAATAAAAGGCAAAGAGGTTGTTGTTTTGTTGCATAATGTTCAACGATAAATCTTGTATATGATTTTGAGTTAATGTTTAGTGATTCATATAATTTTATTTGATTGAGATTTAGCTACATCAATCTTAATGAAATGATATTATATATTATATTTTGGATCACTTAAAGAAATAAATGTCTAAGTGATCTAGAATTATTTGATTAAAGTTTAGCCAGCATCTTTAATTAAATAAAATTTTAGAAGTTAAGGATCACATAAAGAAATTTTGGACATTAGAATTGTAATTAATTATGCATGATATGATAACTTAATATCTTTATTATTAAGTTGCATAATTAATTAAGATGAAATATTAAATACTTTTCATAATTACCCACAGGAATTATGGATGAGTGTTTAATAGTTTTGTCATAAAAATAGAATATCATGCTACTAAATTGATAATTTTATCATAAATATGAGTCTAATTGAATTAAAAATTTAGCCCACATACAATTTTTATGTCAGTAGATTCAACTTTATATTACTTGCCTCAAATTTATGTTAAGTATGTATGTATATTTTTTGCAGTTATGCAACATGCAAATTTTTCTGATATTTGTGATATTCCCAAACTTAATGGTGAGAACTATAAGGTTTCAAAGGAGAGAATTCTCCTTCACTTAGGGTGTATAGGTATTGAGTATGTTATCAGGAAAGACGAGCCACCTATTAATGAAATCAACACTCAAGATGAGATTTTTCTTCATGAATAATGGGAACGCTCTAACCGTTCGAGTGTTATGTTCATTAAGACCAAAAACTTTGCTGGTATTCGTGGTTCTTTCGAACAGCATAACGAAGTCAACACATTACTGAAGGCTATTGACGAATAGTTTGAGACTTCAGATAAGGCACTTGCCAGCACCTTAATTATGAAATTCTCATCAATGAGGCTCACTAGTGTGAGAAATGTGCTTGAGCACACTATGAAAATGCGAGACTTAGTGGCTCAACTAATGATTCTTGAAGTAGAAATGTTTGAAACTTTTCTTGTGAACTATATCTTTAATACTCTACCTGCATAGTATGGTCCCTTTAAGATCTCTTATAACACACATAAAGATAAATGGTCTATTAATGAACTCATGGTCATGTGTGTTCAAGAGGAAGGTCGACTACTGATGGAAGCAGGAGAAAGTGCATTAATGAGTACTCAAGGAAAGAAGACCAATCAAGTAAACAATAGGTCTAAAGGAAAGGTACCACTTGAAGCTGACATGAAAATGAAGCCAAGTGTCACTTTTGTAGAAAGAAGAGGCACATAAGGCAGGATTGTGTCAAGTTTCAACAATGGCTTGTTAAGAAAGGTACTTCTATATCTCTTGTTTGTTATGAAGCTAATATAATTGATTTTAATCATAACACGTGGTGGATTGATTCTGCTTCTACAATTCATATTACGAATTCCTTAAAGGATTTAAGAAACCTGCGGAAGCCAGTGGGAGCTGAGCAAAACATCTATTCTGGAAACAAGATGCAGTCGCATGTGAATGCTATTGGGACATGCAATTTAGTTCTTAGTAGTGGTTTTATTTTAGAGTTGAAAAAGACTTTTTATGTTCCTAATTTTTCTAGGAATTTAATTTCAGTATCAAGACTTGTACCTTTGGGATTTTTCTTCTTTCTAGAAGGGATTCCAAACTATTTTATAAATCTAAACTTATTGGATATGGCACATTGTTTGATGATGTTTTCTCTCTTAATTTACAAAATGATTTCACTCATACTATTATGCATGTACAAATTGGCACTAAAAGATGTGTTATAAATGAAGATTCCTCTATCTTATGGCATTGGAGATTGGGACACATCTCCATCGATAGAATTAACAGATTAGTAAATGAAGGAGTACTTAGTACTTTAAATTTTACTGATTTTGACAGATGTACAGACTGCATTAAAGGCAAGAAGACCAACAAGTCAAAGAAAGGTGCCAAGAGGAGTTTAACCGTATTAGAAATCATACATTCAGATATATGTTGTCCAGACGTGGACGCATATGGTCAGAAATACTTTATCACCTTTATAGATGATTACTGACTATATATATATATATATATATATATATATATATATATATATATATATCTACATGCTTCATAATAAGAGCGAAGCATTAGAAGCATTTTAACTTTTCAAGGCTGTAGTAGAGAAACAATGCGAAAAACAAATTAAGATTGTGATAAATGATAGAGGTGGTAAAAGTATTATAGTAGATATACAGAATATGGACAAGAACAAGGTGCGTTTGCGTAGTTTCTTCAACAAAATGGGATTGTTGTCCAATATGCTATGCCTGGTTCTCCGGAGCAGAATGGCGTAGAAGAAAGAAGAAACCGAACATTATTGGACATGGTGCGTAGTATGTTAAGTAGCTCTAAGCTACCTAAGTCCTTGTGGATTGAATTTCTTAAGACAACAACGTATATATTAAATCGAGTTCCAACCAAGGCTATTATAAAGACGCCTTTTGAGTTATTCAAAGGTTGGAAAGGTAGTTTAACACATGTACGTGTACACCCTCAACTTAAATTTGTTGTTTGTCCTCAAGCGACGCACTGTGACTCACTACAAAATCTTTGTACAAGAGTATCCATATATTAGCTTTCGCAATCATTTGGCTATCAATCCGTTCATTCTCATTATGTTTATCCATGTTATCAATATTATGATTGAATTATGTGGAACCAGACCATGACACAGACTCACCACACACTGACACCTATCCTCTTCAATTTCTAACCGAGGTGTTAATATTTGTGGTATTGCAACTAGTGTCCTCACTTCAGAACAACGTCCTCATTTTTCATATAATGATTTCAGTTTGAGTATAAGGATTAGTTTTCAACACTCACTCTCAGAACAAATTCACCACTCATTCATACATATTGCCATAAGCTTGCCCTTATTTTCACTGCTTTAAGTTCGCCATACAACTCTTAGGATCACGATAGGACTTTCTTGGCTTATAACATAGGCTCAGGGTAAGGTAGGGTATATTTAGGTATACTTTAGTGACTTTTTGCCCTCCTTGACATATCGGCTAAACGTACCACCTTTTTATCGTTTTATTTTGCCCAATTTCTCAATTTTCTTTTTATCTTGCTGTTTTCCCTTTCCTATCCTTATATGTAAGTGACTTTTTTTTATGTTTTGTTCTTTCTTTCTCTTCATTCTTTCAACCACACTTTCCGAAGTATTCCTTATAACAGTCACCCTCAACTCATGATTTTGCCATGAGTCAAGGTTCACAATACCCACGGTTGGGTCAGGGCCACGACAAGGTTGTGTTCTGAATTAGCCACCCTCAACTTATGCTTTTGGCATAAACTGAGATGCACATGTCCAAGGAGGGACCAGGGCCAACACATTGTTCCCAGAGAAGATCTGTTGGGGTGAAAAAGAAAGATCTTCAAATCATTTGGATCAATACGAGATTAACTTCATTTGGTTTTCTATTTATTTTTCGGGCTCAAGATTGACTATTTCGAACAAAGGCCTATGATCCTTTCCCAATAGTTCATTTTGTCTTACTTTTAGCAAGACTAACCAGACAAGTTTTAGCTCAGTATCAATGGTGGATACTTCGAATTTTCCTCACACTCACTTGACATTTATTACATTCCCAAGTTATTTGACACCTAGTTCGAGTCTTAGATTTAAGGTCATGCAGTAGTGTATCTCTATGTCATGTTTAGAGCCACACAATTATCAATTACTATACCTAGTCATGCATCATTTTCATATCGGGATATCATATTTGTTTTAGCCATCATGCTTCAGAGTTATACTATGTACACAAGATATAACATGCCGATTAAACAATAAAAGTATTCACTCTTTTGGGGAAAAAAAGAACACAGGCAAGAAAACCCCAAAAGAGGATCGTGAATTGGGGTACTCAGACTTCACCCTAGCACTCACTTTCCATTTACCCCACCCCCAACAAAAAGATATGCAATTGTCCCCAATGCATAAAAAAATCTGAAATACGAGAGTGGTAGGTGAAGCAAACCAGAGGTGCAAAGCGTCGGCAATCAGCAAGCTGGTAGGTCCGGTTCCCCGTAACCCACTACCTCTGTAGTTTGGAAACCTTCAGTAGTGTCCTCATCAGCAACAACACTATCAGTCGTGCCTCCAGCTGTCTCCACATCTTTGGAGTAGCAGCGAAACACAACGGACCAGGTGACGACCCATCGTGAGTATGACGGTCCATCATGGGGTCCGTCATGTCTTACTTCAACAATGTTTATTTGGAGACCCTCATAAGCAAAGTCTTTGACAATTATGACGGATAAGCAGGACGGACCGTCGTGATAATGACGGTCCGTTGTCGATGTTCATCATGGGGCACTTAGAAATAGTATGGAGACCCTTAGGAGAGGGGACTCTAACCGTCATGACGGTTGTGCAGGACGGACCGTCGACTCTGTGATGGTCCGTCATAGATGTCTGTTAGTGGAAACTTAGAAAAAAAATGGAGACCCTTAGGACAAGAGTCTCTGACAACCATGAAGGTTGTGCAAGACGAACCGTCGTGGGTACGACGGTCCATCGTAGATGTCCGTCAGAGGATACTTAGAAAAAGTTGGAGATCCTTAGGAATAGGGTCTCCGACAACCATAACGGTTGTGCAGGTCCGTCGCATATGTCCGTTGAAAATAAATGAAAAACGTACCTGGCACGACGGATTCATGCAATGGTGCGTCGCAAGTGTGATGGTCCGTTGATGTATCCGTCAGTGAATGTTGCGGAGTGATTTTCTGCAGAATTTCTGGTGATTTGCTACATATTGAGTTGCCTCCCAACCAGCGCCTGATTTAACGTTGCGGCACAACTGAAGCCACTTGATTACTCAGACTTCATCAAGATGGTATGCCTCGATCACTTCATTTGCCGATTCAGCATGCCCGAAATGAATTTTTATTCGTTGTCCATTCACCTTAAACTGCACACCCTCCTTGGTTTCCAACTCAATTGCTCTATGAGAGAATAGTTGGGTAATGAAGTAAGGGCCAGTCCATTTGGACTTGAGCTTGCCGGGAAACAAGCACAACCTAGAATTGTATAAAAGCACAAAATCCCCAACCATAAACTCTCGTTTTTCAATTTTTAGGTCATGGTACTTCTTTATCTTTTCTTTGTAGAGGGCTGAGCTTTCATAAGCTTTCAGGCGAAATTCATCGAGTTCATCAACCCAGTTAACCGTTGTTCTGTAGCTTTGTTCCAATCCATTTTCAACTTCTTCATAGCCCACATGGCTTTATGCTCTAATTCAACCGGAAGATGAAAAGCTTTCCCATATACAAGTTGGTATGGGGACATATACCTATGGGAGTCTTATACACTATCCGGTAGGCCCAAAGAGCATCATCAAGCCTCCTTGACCAATCCTTTCTACTAGCGTTCACTGTTTTTTACAATATCTGTTTGATCTATCTATTTGACACTTCAACTTGCCCACTAGTTTGAGGATGATAAGAAGTGGCCACATTATAGCGAACCCCATATTTCTCCAATAATTCCTTGAACAATTTGTTGCAAAAGTGGGATCCCCCATCACTAATAATTGCCCTTAGGGTACCAAATCGAGAGAATATATTCTTTTTCAAGAACGCAGTGACACTCTTCCCTTCATTGTTTGCGAGGGCGATAGCTTCCACCCATTTAGATACATAATCAACCGCTACTAAAATATACTTCATTCCATGAGAACTCACAAAAGGACCCATAAAGTCAATACCCCAAACATCAAATAACTCAATCACAAGAATGGGGTTTAGAGGGAGCTCTTGCTTTCTTGAAATGCCGCCATCTCTTTGGCATCTATCACATGCTTTGGCAAACTCATGAGCATCTTGATGAAGAGTTGGCCAATAGTAACCACATTGTAATATCTTATGAGCGGTTCGGATACCACTATAATGTCCACCAACGGGTGAGGAATGACATGCCTCTAAAACACTCAACACCTCAACTTCTGGCACACAACGCCGAATAAGCCCATCGACACAACTCCTATATAAGTATGGTTAATCCCAAAAGAACTTCTTCACATCGTACATGAACTTTTTTCTTTGATGAAAGGACAAGTCCGATGAAACAATATCGCTAGCCAGATAGTTCGCAAAATCTGCGAACCATGGAATCAAGTTTTGTGAGGCAGCCAATACATGCTCATCGAAGAAAGTATCATCAATATCACTCTTATCCCCTAACTCTATCATAGCTTCATCTTCTAGACGGGACAAATGATCGGTAACTTGATTTTCGGTCCCTTTTCTATCCCTCAACTCAAAGTCAAATTCTTGTAGAAGTAATACCCAATGAATCAACCTCGGTTTCGCATCCTTTTTTGCCATAAAATATCTCAATGCTGAATGGTCAGTATGCACTATAACTCTAGTACCTAGCAAATAAGAGCGAAATTTTTAAAAAGCAAAGACTACTGCAAGGAGTTCTTGCTCAGTCACTGTGTAGTTCTTCTGAGTTTCATTTAGGGTTTTACTAGCATAGTAAATGGGGTGAAGGACTTTGTTCCTTCTTTGTTCCAGTACCACACCAAGAGCAACCCCACTAGCATCGCACATCACCTCAAATGGAATGTTCCAATCCAGAGAAATAATGATAGGTGCAGACACCAATTTTTCTTTTAGCTCGCCGGATGCTTCAAGACAGGATTCATCAAAATAAAATTTACAATCTTTCTCCAGCAGTTTGCACAACGGATGCGCAATTTTTGAAAAATCTTTGATGAATCTCCGGTAAAAACCTGCATACCCGAGAAAGCTTCTCACACCTTTTACAGAAATAGGTGGGGGGAGTCTCTCTATTACCTCGACTTTAGCTCGATCAACCTCTATGCCCTTTTTTGAAATGCGATGACCCAAAAATAACCTTCTTTCACCATGAAGTGGCATTTTTCCCAATTTAGTACTAAATTGCAGTCTTCACATCTCTTAAGGACCTCAGATAAATGGCTCAAATACCCCTCGAATGATTCACCAACCACAGAATAATCATCCATAAAAACTTCAATAGTGTCTTCCACCATGTCGGAGAATATCGACATCATACATCTCTTAAATGTGGCGGGTGCATTGCACAACCCAAACGGCATTCTCTTGAACGCAAAGGTCCCATATGGACAAGTAAAGGTGGTTTCTCTTGATCTTATGGTGCAATAGAAATTATTATACCCCGAATATCCATCAAACAAAAATAGTACCACCCTTTTCCGGCAAGTTTATCCAACATCTGATCCATGAAGGGCATAGGAAAATGGTCTTTTTCGGTCCATGCATTTAATTTATGGTAATCCATACATACCCTCCATCCAGTAACCGGAATCATTGGAATTTCTCATTGGGGACCACAGTCATTCCCCCGTTCTTAGGTACACACTGAACAGGGCATACGCAACTACTATCGACAATTGGATATATTACTCCGGCATCCAACCATTTAATGATTTCCTTCTTCATGACCTCTTGCAAAGGTGGATTTAAGCGTCTCTGGTTCTTAATGCTTGGCTTATGATCGAGCATGAGTTGGATTTTATGAGAAAAAATACTAGGAGGGGTCCCAATAATGTCCGAAATAGTTCACCCAATAGCTCTTTTGAACCTTTTTAGCACTTTCACTAAACTTTCAACTTGTTGTTTATTCAGGTCTAATGCAATGATTACCGGCAAAGTGTCACCATTTCCTAGGAATTCATACCTGAGATGATGTGGGAGAGCTTTTAGTTCTAACTTTGGAGCCTCCTCTATAGATGGTTTCGCGGGTGGAGACTCGCAATTCTTCATGTCTAACTCATATTTCTTCGGTTTAAACCAAACATCACCACGATCAAGAGTCGCGACTAATGACCCATACTCTTCAGTGTAATCGTTTTAAAAATTCATTATCATTGCCGCTAATGCTTCTACACTTAGACATTCTTCTATTTGTGTCTCGGATGACTTACCAACTTTGTAGGATATAGAAGATACCGATTGGAGCTCACCACTCTGCCTCATGGACCTACAAATGTTGAAAGTCACTTCTTCATTGTTCAACCAAAACTTGATCTGCCCCTTTCCCATATCAACTAAGGATCTACCCGTAGCAAGGAATGACCTCCCAAGAATAATAGGCACTTTAAAATCAACTTCACAATCAAGAATAACAAAATCTGCCGAAAATATGAACGACTCCACTTTTACTAGCACATCGTGGAGTATCCCTATAGGCCTTTTTACTGTTCGATCGGCCATCAGTAGCCGCATCGCAGTGGGCTTTGGATCACCCAAACCCAACATCTTGTAAATCGAGAGGGGCATGAGATTTATGCTTGCCCCCAAATCACATAATGCTTTCGCAAAATGTAATAACCCGATTGTACAAGGAATAGTGAACGCACCCGGATCTTCTTTCTTTTGTACTAGAGATCTTGTAGCAATAGCACTACAATGCTGCATTCTATCATCATCCTCAAAAGTGACCGATCTTTTCTTTGTAACCAGATCTTTCATAAACTTGGCATAACCGGGCATTTTTTCTAGAGCTTCTACCAAAGGGACATTGATAGAAATCTGCTTCAACATTGTTATAAAACGCTGATATTAACCATCCTCGGTCTTTTTCACTAATCTTTGAGGAAAGGGGGGTGGTGGTCTAGGCATGCGAGTTATCTTTTTACGCAGTAACCTCTATCACTTTATCATTATATTTTATCACCTTTCCCTCATTAGACGGCATAGGTGGGTCAATGGTTTGCTTACCACCCCAAGTAGTGATTGTCATACAATGTCCATCATTTTTTGAATTTTGGACAGTGTTGCTAGGAAGAGTGCCCGGTTGCCGTGTGTTCACAGTCGCAGATAATTGGGCCATTTGCAACTCAAGCTGCTTAATCGATATTGCATGTGTATCGACTTTTTTCCCAATACCAGCTAAATCACTCCTTAACTCTTTAGTGTGCTCATCACTACCATCGAACTTCCTCATCATTTTGTGCAACATATCCTCAACTCACGCCATACCACCTCCACCATTCCTAGGAGCAACTACACGATTTTGAGGAGGAACATAGGGCCCATTCCTATCATTTTTGTTACCATAGTTACCCATGTTGAAGTTGTTGTCGCGGTTGTAATTTCCATATCGGACATAATTACCCTCACGGTTATAGTTACCATAGTTTCGACCTTGGTTTCCTTGACCTTAGCGCCAATTCTCCTGATTTGAGCCTTGGGCATTCGGTCGGAAACCCCCGTCTGCTCATTTATCGCATAGGAATCCTCCTTATAATAATATTCATCATTTGGTGGTGGTGGTTTGGACAAGTAGTTCACTACATTTATCTTTTCTGCACCCACAGTTACATGTTTTAATACCAACCCAAACTCAGTTCTCATCTGAGTCATCTCTTCACGAATCTCATCTGCGGCTGGGTTGTGTTTGGATTGCACTGTGAAGGTATTTCTTCCAGTATATTACTTCCTAGTACTCCAAGCTTTATTATTTCGGGAGATTTTCTCTAATTTTTCGGCAATCTCGGCATAAGTACACTCCCCATAAGAACCACCCGCTATAGTATCCAATACCACTTTATTATTATTATCTTTTCCCCGATAGAAGTATTCCTTCAGTGACTCATCATCTATGCGGTGATTGGGTACACTTCTAAAAAATGAAGTGAATCTATCCCAAGAACTGCTAATTGACTCTCCTGGTAGTGCCATAAAATTTTTCACTCTGTATTTGTGATTTAGTTTCTTGGAGACCGGGTCTATATATATATATATATATGTGTGTGTGTGTGTGTGTGTGTGTGTGTGTGTATATATATATAGAGAGAGAGAGAGAGGGAGAGATATTTATATATAGACATGACACATATTAAATTTGTAGATAAAAATTTCAAAGCGTTTGTCCATGTTTGAGGGTAGAAAAAAATAGACAATTAATTTCTATAAATTTTTTTTTGATAAATATACTTTTAATAACATTTAAATAATTAAACTTTTGACTTAGACTGAACTTTTAATAGAATTATCTTGTTACTTTTATTTCTAAAATTTAAACAAAATGAGCTTAATTACTCCATTCCTATATATTTTTTACATGATTTTAATTTGAGGAATAATTTTTAACTGTAATAATTAAGGGATCAAAGAATTTATAAAGAAACAACCAAAATGTCCAACCGAAAAATTTCCATCATACCAACTATTTGAATTTTAACACTACGAAAAGTTATCGTAAATATAGAATGCTTATGTTTATGAAAATTATTAGGCTTAGTGCCGCAGAAATGATAATGTAACTCTCATTTTTATATGAAAATTAAATTGTTAAATCTCATTTTGTATAAATTGTATAAAATAAAAAAGGATAAATTACTTATATAGACACCTTTATTTTTTAGAATTTCTATTATTTCCTTCCATTTTAAAATATCTAAAATCCCTCTTTTTCCTCCCAAACCCCACTTTTCAGATACAGAAAGTTCCAATATTCAAATCATACGTTTTTATTCCTAATTTCACTCCCTTAATCTCTCCCTACTTCACTTCCTCAATCCATTCCTAGTTTCACTCCCTCAATCTTTATCTTCTTTCTTTTTATTTTTCCGATTTTGTTCTCTCTCTTGTCATTAAGTTCCTTTCATAACTTTTTTCAAAAACTAAAGTAAATTTCTCTCCACAACTTTTTCAAGATAACTATCGGATCTCCTCCCTTTCCACCTTAACAAAATGTATAAGGGAAAGGTGAAAGAGTTAATGTATCGACATTAACAAAATCGTTTCCAATGAATTCTCTTTTGTTGGTGAAATCTCTTTCCATTGTTGACGGTGAAAAAAAAGATACGAAAGTTGATATAGGGAAAAGATAAAAGTGAGGGGGATTTCTTAGTATTTTTTTTGCTTTCCGCATATCAAATTGTTTATTTTTTTCCGATTTTTTTATTTTTCATTCTGTATAATACATATGGATTCAAATTTTAATGTATCTAGTTGATTTTGTTTCTTAAACTAATGTATAATGCCTTCGTTGATTTTCAATGTATCTCGTTTATTTTGATTTTTAAGTTAGTCTACTTTTGTTTTATGTAATGTATCATTCATATTCATATATGAGGTGTTGATACATAACCCAAATGTTGTTCAATATTCTATTTGTTTTTATCACATTCAATATAAATGTTGTTGATACATAAATACTACCGAATGTATCATTTTCATGTTTCAAGTTCTTTAATGTATCATCAATCTTATTCAAATTTGTAAGGTTAAATAGCAGTAACAAATTAGTTGTGTGTTATATATATACACTCTTTAATATTTGTTCAGTCTTACCCAACTTAGAAAACGATGTATATGTAAATTTACCCAATAATAATCTTGATACATAAATCATAATGTTCTATAACTGGAGCACTATGTATCAAACCCAACAATAGGTATATGATACATTTTCATTCTTTGGAAAATTAAAATTACATTTATATGGTACTTAATAACTACCAAACAGTAATGTATACATCTAAAATCAAACATTTTATGGGCAATTTTTACTTATCTAATGTATTTAATAATAGATTAGAATACTTAGGAATTTACTTAATATTTTAAGAATAGTATTGTATCATGAGTAATATATCCTTCCTGTCCACAACGTCCACAAGGTATCTCATTTAGCTAGTTGAAATCTACTACAATTGCATATTTTCGCTTAAGGCGAACAATGTATTTTCTTCCAACATCAAATTAACACATAGCGACACAATTTTGTAACCATCTTGTAACATCTACTAGAAACATTATTATAACCAATGATACAACTATTCAACAAAATCCGAGATGGATATATATTAATGTATCATCCACAATTGTTTCTTGATTAAAACAATTAATTTACATATCTTGATTGTTACACTATTTATATGTACAATATACACAATAATTGCCTGATACATTTATACTAATTTGCTATACACACAGTTCATTAAAAACACATTTGATCCATTTGAATTGTTAATCCATTTATTACATGTATCCTATACAATATATTATAATGAAACACTTTTATACAAATCCTATTCAGATACAATAATGACCACATCATAATTCATAGATTCAAAATTACAATAAACGCGTGTTGTTTATAGCCAATACATGACTTACATATTAACATCAAAATGAAAAAGAAAAAAATGTCTTCTTCAACCTTTTGCAACAAAGTCTTAACTTGTCCCATCAACAAATTCTCGATAGATCTAGGAGTAACCAAACATTTGTCTTGATAAAGAATCATTTTTTGGACATTTCTGAAGATGGTATATCTAAAATCCCCATAGAAAGACCAATAATTGGGGAATAGTTTTTTATATCGATCTGATTGGTTTCCAGTTCTTTTTCATGATTTCGCCAATGATTTCTTCTCAGATTCATTAATTTTCTCTGAGCAAGTAATTGAATGACTTTTCAAAAATCAAATTAAATAAATGTTAAGAAAGGAAAGATGAAAAAGGGGAATAAAAACTTACTAGTTGGCAGAGAGATCTTGTTAGCAATGGTAGCAGCAACAACCAAGGTTGTTTAATCAGATTTTTGTGATACATCGAATTCAAATTACTCAACGATTTATTATATTCAACGATTTTGAATTAATTATTCAAAATTGTGAATCGTTTGTCCAATCATCTACGACGACAGATTTGATATTCAAGATTTTGAATTGATGGAGAAGATGAAAAATTGATTTTTGAATATTGTTTAGTTGTTTTAGATTGGAATAGATGGATATAAATCAATCTTTGTGATTTGTGGGAAAAGAAAATCTGTATAACGTGATTTGTGAAAAAAAAAACAGTTATGCGTTATTTTGGCAAAGAAAATCAATTTATGTTACCATTCCATATTAAGCACAAGAAACAAGTTTATAAGGTATCATATATAATGTATCAGGATGAAATTTATGTATCCGGATGACTAATATTTTAAGAAATTTTTGCAAAATAGAAAATAGTACGGATAGAATATAATTTAGGGTCTAACACTATGGGATTTTGGTAAGTTATACAATAAAAAATGAAACAAAAGGGGTGAAAATGAACAATATATGTATGTGCTTGAAGCACTATGTTAGATAGATGAGAAAGTAACAAAATCAAAACTTTCATTAAAACTAATAATCTTCGGGCAATATTTATTTAAATAACTTGTATTTAAATAAAAACATATTGCACAAACTATTCAAGTATTATTAAAGTCATCATGCGTTAATAGAATTATTGTCAATTAAGTAGCACTTAAAAGGATACTAAAAAAAATAAAGAAATAAATTCCATAACAATAAGATACAAAATTACATAAAATATTAGTTGCATACCAAATTTGTTTTGACAACCATACCTTAATTTCAAAAATGGAAAATAAAAACTTAAAATCATAAGCGAACATAAAAGAAAGATCAAAAGAAATATATAGGTCATATCTTATACTTCTAATTTTAACACTTGAACTATATTATAAGAAATCTTCTCTTTTTAAATTCGTAATGAAGTTATATGTTTTTTTCTCAGTTAAATTCTTGACGACATGTATATATATCATTATCAAGTAACAAGAACGGAGAACAACAAATGATTGAAAAGAAAAGTAAATGATGATTTAGGGAGTAAATTACTGGTGTTTATAGTGATATTTAGCTGTTGTTTCACCTTCCAGATTAATGAAGCATATTGAATTCTGATACATATATTTTATTTTGGTTTCAAAATTCAAAGAGTAACGGAATTGGAAGAGTCATTCATTATTAAAGTGTAATTGTTGGACTTCATATTCCACCATTTTGTAACTAAAATATTAGTATCTAATGAATTAATTAATTTTATTTTGACTTACTGGAGTAGCAAAATGGTAATCCAACTTTTAATGTTAGAAGTTTTGGCTATATATATATATATATATATATACATATATATACATATATATATATATATATATATATATATGTATGTATATATATATGTATGTATGTATGTATACATATATATATATGTATGTATGTATAC
>NC_028647.1:30351448-30385454 GCF_001406875.1 Solanum pennellii | reverse complement strand
TATATATTATGATCGTCAACCTATGGCTTATTGAAAGGTGCTAAACAATTATGCAAAGCCTTACTAGTGTAGAAGATAATTTTTTAATATTTTGTTGATAATTGGAAATAGCTTGTATTGATAACAATTTTAATAGTCAAATTAAGTAAAATGTATATATTTATATGGGACGTACGCATCGTATTCATAGTGTGTAAAAAAAACTTTCTACTATTGAAAGTATTAAGAATTTCAAGGAATTCTCTTTACACTCTCTTGTCTATGCACGTTATCTTCTCTCATTAAAAAATACAAAAAACATACTTAAGATTTTTTTTGAAAAAAAGTAAATGTTGCAAACAAATCAGAACAGTCATATGTACACGTCAAATTTTAGTTATTGTGATAGGTAAATCATTAACAAGTGATCTTGATAGTGATTTGCTTAAAGTTTTGTTTTTTACTTTTAGGGATTTTAATAGGCTATTCCAAATGTGAGCTTATCTTCTTACAATTCAATTTTGGAGATAATCATTAAACCCTCTATTGAACTTAAACACCATGATATATGCAAATTTTATGACTATTTTAGTCATAATTATTATTATTATTATTTTTCAAAATAACCTATATAGCTGACAAATCAAACTAATATAATATTCTTAAAAAATATTTATATTGGATGCATCAATCGTTTAATTATGTATTTGCAAACCTCTTGGTTGGTAGAGTCTAAGACTTTCATTGAAGTGTAAATTTGTATTGTTACAACAATTAAATGTATGAAAAGAAAGCTAAAGAGACACCAATAATGAAAAACAATATATAAAGAAAAGAAAGGATTTGATTTCCCTCATGTTTTGATGTTGTGATCATCCTTATGGCCTTAACTAAACCTTACTTTATATTATTATCAAATATTTTCGAACTTGCTAGAACATCTGCTATTGTTAATAGGATGAGGTCCTACGGTGAAAACATTAATATTCAAATTGTTGTGTCTAAAGTATTGAGAAGCTTACACACAAAATTTGAGCATGCTGTTAGTGTAATTGAGGAATCTAAGGACATATCAACCTATTCTTTTGATGAATTAATGAGTTCCTTGCTAGCTCATGAAGAGAGTTTAAATAGGCCCTATGAGAAATTTCAAGAGAAGGCATTCCTGGTAAAAGGTGAGTTTTCTTACAAGGGAAAATAGAAAAGTCGGCAGGTAGGGGACATGGCAGAGGCAATTTTTGTGGTCAAGGTTGTGGCTGTGGCAGAGGTAGAAACCAGGTTGGTGAATACACATCAATACAAGAAAACAATTCAATGTCGATATAGCCATATATTTGGCAATAAAGAAGTTTACTGTTGGATGAAGGCAAATACGAGCAGAAGGAAGCCAATTTCACTGAAGAAGAAGAAGAAAGCAGTTGTTTATGACTCATTCTCCAATAACTGAAAATTTGAATGCTATGTGGTTCATTGATAGCAAATCCTCCAATAAAATGTAAAGTTCCAAGTCTTTGTTTAGAGAACATCAAGGTGCGGCTAGGAGATGACAAACAAGTGCACATTGAAGGGAAAGGTATTTCTGAGATTTAAACTTTATAAGGTAAGGTGGAACTTTTATATGACGTGCAATATGTACCCACTTTGGCTCACAAACTGTTAAGCGTTGGTCAATTGATGACTTGTGGGAACTCAGTTGTGTTTGATGATCAAGCATATGCTATTAAAGATAAGAAATGTAGACTCACCATAGCTAATGTATCCATGATTAAAATTAAAATGTTTCCCCTTGATATTTCAACGGTTGAAAAATATTGCCTTGGTTGTCATAGGAAAGAACGAGACCGATCAGTGGCACTTACAATATGTGCATTTGAATGTTAATGGGTTGAAACTTTTGGTTCAAAATATATGGTTATTTTCTTGCCAAATATTAATGAAACTCTACTCATGTGAAGGATGTATTTATGGGAAGCAAGCTAAGAAATTATTTCCAGTTTGAAAATCATGGAGGGCTACAACTTGTCTTGAACTTGTGCATGCTTACTTGTGTATGCCAATGAAAAAGGAATCCCTTGGTGGAAGTCGGTATTTTTTTTATGTTTATTGATGATTACAACCGTTTTAGCTGGCTTTATTTCTTGAAAATTAAAATCAGAAACCTTTCAGAATATCAAGAAACTTAAAGAATTAGTAGAGAATCAAAGTGGTAGGAAGATAAAATCACTTCGTACTGATAGAGTCGGTGAATCCTTGTCTAGAGAATTTATTGTCTTTTGTGATGAGAATGGAATTCGCAGGGAACTTACATCACCATACAAATCTGAGATGATTGGCGTGGCCGAATGAAAGAACCGGACGATAGTGCAAATGGGTAGAAGCTCGCTGAAAGCAAAGGCTCTACCAGATTAGTTTCGCGGAGAAGTTATTGCAACATTGTTTTTTTTGTATAGAGCTCCAACAAAAGTTGTTTCGAACACAACACCTGTTGAAGCTTGGAATAGTAAGAAGCTATAGGCAATTCACTTAAGAATTTTTTGTTATATAACATATGCTTTGGTTAATTTTCATTCGAAGCTTGATGAAAGATATGAAAAATGTATTTTCGTTGGCTACAGCCTTCAATCCAAAGAATATCGTCTATATAATCCCATAAGTGGCAAATTGATCATAGGTAGAAATGTCGTTTTTATTGA
This sequence comes from Solanum pennellii, assembly GCF_001406875.1. NCBI lineage: Eukaryota > Viridiplantae > Streptophyta > Magnoliopsida > Solanales > Solanaceae > Solanum > Solanum pennellii. Next base: position 30,382,782 of record NC_028647.1, on the reverse strand, counting down.
GGATGCCTCTTGGAACATTAATTTTGGGAATGTGAGATCAAATCTCCGATTGTTATCTACTGATGAAGAAGTTGCAGCAAATCCTACTCCTACAAACATGCCCAATCCTTCTACCATAAGTTCAAGAGTTAGATCATCTAGTGCACCGACAAGAGCTGCAGCACTTGATGAGTCTCTTGATGAACCAATTCCAGTAAGAAGATCAAATCCTAGATATGCTAACAATATAAATACTTCTTTTCAATTTTCTTTGCTTGTCTCAGATCCTGTTTGTTATGAAGAAGCGGTAGTAAAATCTGAATGGATGAATGCTTTGGTGGAAGAGATGCAAGCAATTGTTGTTTGTTGATTCAACATAAGGAAGGAATGTGATAGGACTCAAATTGGTATTTCAAACAAAGTGCAACGCAAATGGGAGCATTCAAAAGCGGAAAGCTCGTCTTGTGGCAATAGGATATTCACAACAATAAGGTATAGATTTTTAAGATACCTTTTCTCCTGTTGCCCCATTTGAAACAGTTAGAGTTGCTTTGGCTTTGGCTACGCAATTGTGTTTGTCCGTGTATCCATTTTTTGTGAAGTATGCTTTTTGAGTGGTTATCTAGAAAAAGAGGTGTATGTTTCAAAACCTCAGTTTTTTGTTATTCAGTCTAATGAGAACAAAGTCTACATACTAAGAAAAGCTGTTTACGAGCTAGAGAAAGCTCCGCGTGTGTGGTAAAACAAAATTGATTTATTCTTTCAGGATAGAGGATTCACAAGAAGTGAAATCGAACCCACTTATTGTGAAATATTACGTCATCCGTATATTTGTAGATGATGGAAGAATAGTGTTGAAATTCTACGACAGGATCAAGATACAGATATATTTACAAAGTCTCTTCCTCAAGCTAAGCATGATTTTTTCAGGTTACAAATGGAGTGTTGGATTTTTAATCAAGGGAAAGTGTTAGTTAACTGATTCAAAAGTCATTAACTTATTGTAAGTATTTTTAGGAGCCTTTTACGTTTTCAATTTAATAGAATTGGAAGTCCTAATTAAGTTGAAGTTAGTCAATTAGCAGGTCATATGATAGTTGTCACTCTCGGAGCATACACCGTGGACGTTGCTGGCACTCGAGAACCATTGTTGGTCCCACGTGACCCTTGTACTGACTTACTTATCATCGGAAGACTTTAATCATGAGATATAAAACTCATGCAGAAATAAATCTTAGCCAAATCGACAGCTCAACTCTTAAAACGTATACATATGGAATGAATAAGACTAGAGAACTAATACTATCTATCAATGAAGCCTCTAAAATGAAGAGGAATATCAGGACAGGACCTATGATCATTCTAACAATGAAAGAAAATAATAAAAAAGGAGTCCACTGGAATGCTCATAGGCTTACCAACAAATTCTGAGTGCTAAATTGGATCAATGAGGGGATGGATGCTGATCCTGGTTACCTACGCTTGCATCATAAGACGATGTATACCAACTGAAATCAATAAATTGAATGTACGATTGGAACGACCCGGGAGCACCCCCTAGTCACCACATGACATCGTCAACCTCTAAGAGGTCTTGGACAAGCCTCTTAGCATTCATTCATCACATAAGTATGAAAAGTAGTGAGGAATTAAAAGTTTTCACAATAAAGTCAACAAGTGGAAACTATTTCATAAAACGTAAGAAGAACTAAGTATCATCACAACACATCTTAGACACACCTCATTATCATAGGGTCATTGCCCTTACATTGAAAGAAAGATACAAGTCTTATATAATGTCTTTAAGGAAAGAAAACTACACATAATATCCATGCCCTCAAACATATGAGGACATACCAAGAGTCTTGAGAGAAAAATCTAATTCAGAAGCTTCAACTCTAAGATCCTCACTTTCCGCCACTAACACTTGTAAAAATAGAGAAGACAATAGAATTAGTAAAATTAATCACTAATTATGTCAATGATGACAAAAACATGCTTTAAAGAGGACATTTTAGTAGAAATATGCTTCTCATGTTATTTTAATAATCATAAACCAAGTTTAAATGAAATCACGCAAGTCAATCATCGTCATACAAAGTAATACTCCCTTAATTCTCAACATGTGACCATATTCCTTAAATAACTTATTAACCATTTCAATCTCTTATCAAAGGTTATCCTAAGACCCAACTAGGTAAGACATGAGGAGACCGCCAATACAACCTCTGCATACGCACCTAATTAGTTTTCCTTAAGACTACCTAAGATAAAGAATAATCACTTTCCATCAAAATTCAACAATTTAACATTCATTACTAGAGTTACTAGAGGAAATATTCATGCATTTAAGAACTTCACATATTGACCATCCCCTAGGATAACTCTAAATTACAATAGTGCAATGTGAAAGTAGCATCCCATTCTACCGCTCCCACTTAGTACTCATTTGGAACAACCCTAGACTAGGAACATCACATTCAACATGTCACATAACCTTCATTAATATTAGACGTAATACGAACATGCTTCATCAACATTATGCATAAAGTCAACTTACTTCATTTACATCATATATAAACTCATTCATTCATTAACATTACAAGGACACACCAAGACTCCCTCCTAATGCCTACTTGTGCAATGCATAGATGGCTTCCCATTCCACCATCTACCCAAAGTACCCTTAGAAATAACTGGTTCATTACATTCTTTTGTAGGGGCAAGCTTTAACCGACATAGACCATGGGATTTTAACATGGAATCTCGGTATTAACTCCTTCCGGATGAGGTATCCCCACTTGCCTGAGGTAGGGTCATTCTTTTCGCCTTCTCGTGGAATACCACTAGCTAGTCCTATGCAGGCACATATTTAAGAGATAGGTAGATTTGTTCTAAGTAGTACATCTCAACTCACGAAGAGAACCCATCTCAAGATATTTCTTTTGGATACTACATCTTTACTCACAGAGTGTATCCACCCCTTTTCAAATCCTCTCGATGCTAAGCACTAATCCCCACAAAATTTTTAGACTTCCATTACATTCATTAACTATAGGTTAAGGGATTTCTAATAGGTAATACACCTCAACTGTTGAAGATTACCCATCCCAACCTATCATTCATTAATTGAAAAATCTTAGAAATATTGAGGTTATTACTAGACACTACATATTGACTCTTGAAGAGTGTCCACCCCACAATCTCCTATTCATTCATTAGAGTTCTATTGAGAAAATCTTTCAATAGACTCACATTCATTATATTTTTATTAGCTTCATTCACTCATTGTGTGTGTATATGTGCAAATCCTTTCACATAACCACTATCATTCATAACATTGTCCTCGAAACGTTGTCATACTAAATTCATCATGATCCCCAAAAAACCATACTTCACATTCACATTGTACAAGATCACACACACACACACACACACACACAAAAAAAAACACACACACACATACACACACACACACACACACATATATATATATATACACACATAATATCCCTCACTTATACATTTATTTAAGCCATGAAACCTTAATATGAGTCACCTTACTTAAGATTAAACCTTCATATATACAATAACATGGTACTACTAAAATTTACATAATAATGATGACAAGCCACGATAATAACATATAAAACAAATAAGTGCTACCACCATAAGTTGATTATACCACTAACGAGCAATTTAATTACCTGTTGTACATTAGTAAAGAAATTAGGCTAACTTATCCTCTTCCAATTTCATTAATCACCATTCCTTAATCCTCCATGAATCACAATATTATACCATAGATAACCATAGAAATAAACAATACAACATAAACTAAATCTAATTCTATCAACATTAGATCATAAGCTACAAACCTAATCCATAATCTAAATTTAGGAATTTTGTTAAGATTAAGGATTCATGTAGATTTTAATTTAAAACATCAATGTAACATCAATAATATCATGTCTAATAATTTAAAATCGTTACATGCTAGAACCCTTTAATTAGAGTAGACATTGGACTTTTTCATAAACTTTGAAATCTCTTAAAATCCTTTGTAATTGGATCTAGAGTGAAATATATATCTAAACAAAGAATTACCATACAAAAATATTCAGATGCCCAGTAAATTGTAGAATAAACCAATGGAAATCTTAAATCCTAGCCCCAATTTGACTTAAAGCTTCCATGGAGGTTTTAAGAGAACTTCTTTTGCACTTGGGGTTTTGATTTTGAAGAATGAAGTCTAATTCTAGGTTTAAGTGTCTTAACTAACTTAAAATACCCTCAATAACCCTAAATAAACGTCTACCATTTAATTAGAACATAGGGTGAATTTACCAGTTCACCCCTCACTTGGCCAAAACTTTATAGAATTGCAAACCTAATTGATGACCACCCATTGACAGACCGTTAATGGGTTGAAAACACATCTTGGTGCTTCGTCAAATGATTTAAATACTTTATATTTTGGGTGCTAAGATACCATTACTAAGTGTGGAGCCAAGCCCCCTTTTGATGGGGCATCAACTGATCTAAGGGGTGTCGTTTCTGGTCGTCCATGGGGCTGTTTTGATAGCTTCATTAAGAATGTTTGGGTCCTCCTCCAAGGACCCTTAGGGTAGTCTTACCCGGACGTTCTGACCAAACACACAACCATCTAAATACTAGGGTAACCTCACATCATTTTATACTTCTAAATACACTCCAAAATAAGTGAAACAAACGAATAAACTAGAACAGAAGCGACTAGTTTCCTGATGTCTTGGTTGTCCCTTGACATTTTGACCTCAAAACTCTTCAAACAAACTATTCAAAGTTATTCTCGTTAAATAACGAGTTATTAACCTATAAAACTCACGTGGAGATCTAGTTCATCCTATTTCATTTCGAGGGTTGTGACAACGAGTAAGCGAGTTGGGATGCTAAACACAACTTAAGCTTGAAAATTATTTTGGAGGAACACTTACCTTGTCTTTACTCAATTCATGAACAACTTAACTCTATATAAAACAATAAACATATGCAATATGTATAAATCTTGTAAAACCAGTGGAACACAGCTTAGTTTGTTAATGAAAATGCAATAACAAACTCAACTTTACTCATATAATAGAATAATATTATTTATGTTAGAGTTTCTCTAATCGACAACAACCACTATGAGCCTAAGTGGTGATACATAATTTTTCCTATGCTACAAGAAATGTCCTATACTTTCACGTAACAAAGTACACCTTAACTAAGTGGATCGACTAGTCTATGCTAAATAACATGTAAGGATTCATTTTAAAATTATGATCCTTTACTACCCATAATGACTACATGGTTTATCGAGACTTGAGTTATCCGAACTCTTTTAATTGAAGTATGGATTCAAGGTTCATGGTTTCATGTTAATGAATGATTTCATGATGTCTAGATTTACCTAAGAGTGTTGCAATCAACTACTAACATAGGTACATTGATAAAGAAATAGTACGAAAAGAAAGGGGTGAACTTGCGTTCCTAGCACTTTGACATGCGTGGGGCGCCAGTTCACAAAATTCAGAGGATCCTACTTGGGCCTCTGAGAGGGCTGAAACACCAGGGACAAAAATTCAGAGATCCATGCTTAGGGCTATGAGAGGGGCGAAGCCCAGGTGCCTCTGACTTTTGTTCTTTGGGTTTCAACTCTAAATTCTCTAATTTAACTTAGTTCATTTCCCAAACACTTAGAATCATTTATACCCTAAATATATATCAGATTCAACTCGAAATAAAACTCGAAAAATGAATCAAATCAAAAGAAATTTCAACAATACAACCCATAAGAATTTAAAATTTTTTATTAAGAATCAAAGAATTTACTTTAAAATCTCACATAATTTGATGAATTGGATCAAGCTTGGTGCGTCGCTGAACTAACCCAATGCTATGTTATCTCACATTCCTCATACGGATAACCCCATGATGAAATCCACAAGCAATTCTTGAACATTCTTAACTATTCTTGATTTCTCTTCTCCTTTCTCATCTTTTCTATTTTCCTTAAGCCCTAGAGTGAACATAAACTTTTCTAAACTTACTAAAATCTGAATTTACCCCAATTAAACTCCTACAACGATTTAATTAGGTTGGGTATGGAAAAGATCGAACTACCCTTTGAAAATGTGGATTGGACGTTCCTAAATTAAACAACCCAACTTCCAAAAGACACATCTCATTCAAATGAACTCAGAATCACGCAAACACGTAGGCATTGGAAAGATTATTAAAAGAGATTTCCTACCATATATTGAAGTACACATAACTAATATTGATCTAGGAGTGATGGCCATTTAATGATGACCAAAACTTAGCTTATTCTAATATAGCAAAATTTCTAGATTTTAGTGCTTTCCAAAAACAAATATTTATAATTATTAACTACTTCCAAGTTATTTAAATTTGCGAGCTGTTACAATATCTCCCCCTTAACATTCATCCTCAAGAGATATTACTCTTACTAGTATAAGGGTGTAACATCAACTATGAAGTTTAAACATCCAACAAGCAAATAAAACCAACATGCCAAATTGTAAATAAATACAAAGAAAAGGATTAGTACCTTAATTTGGAACTTCTATGGATTCAAAGAGATGTGGATATATCATGTTCATATATTGCTTAGCTTCCCAAGTATCTTCATCAACAAACATGTTCCTTCAAAGGAATTTGACTGATGCTACCTCTATTGTCCTCAACTTGTAAACTTTGCGATCCAAAATCGGAGTTGAAATATACTCATAAGATACGCTATCCTTGATCCCAGTATATTCAGTTGGTATGATCACTGAAGGATCATCCATGCACTTCTTCAACATGGAGATGTGAAATGCCGAATGAACCGTTGCTAACTCTTGTGGTAGCTCTAAGTCTCTAACTCATAAGCTGCCTTACCAACACTCTTAGATACTCCATAAAGGCTAATATACCGGGAACTAAGCTTCCCCTCTTTTCCAAATATCATAATACCCTTCATGGGTGAAACTTTTAAGTACATCCAATCATCTACTCCAAACTCTAAGTTTCTTCTACTAACATCAGTGTAGGATTCACAACGATCTACGTCGTCTTCAACCTCTCTTGAGTCACTATAACCTTTTCTATAGCTTGATAAACTAAATCTTGTCCAATAAACCCTACTCCACAAAATTCAAACCATCCAATGCATCTTCTCCCATAAAGAGCCTCATAAAAAGCCATTTGGATGCTAGAGTCGTAACTCTTGTGATAAGGAAACTCTATGAGAGGGAGATTATAATTCCAATTACCTTTGAAATAAATCACACAATCCCTCAACATATCCACTAAGGTTTTAATAGTGCGCTCTGCTTGCCCATCTATCTGAGGATGAAAGACAGTACTTAAGTTCACATTTGAACCTAAGGCTTTTTCGAATGACTTGCTAAACTATGTTGTAGATTTCTCACCTCTTTCTGAAATAATGGAGAACGGGACCCCATGAAGTATAATCGCATTTTGAATGTATAACCTGTCAAATTCTCTGTTGAATAGATAGTCTTTAACGGTAGAAAGTTTGCTGATTTTGTCATTATATATAGACAATCACCCAAATAGAATCATGCTTCCTGCGAGACCTTGGTAAACTTGTGATGAAATCTATATTAATCATCAAACAATTCCATTCCAGAAGTTCAGTATTTTGAGCCAATCCATCAAGCCATTAATAATTCTTTGCAATGCCTTTCTTTATATTACTCCACAAATAAACCTCTCTAAAATTGTGATATATCTTTGTGAAACCTATATGAATTGAATATCTGTAGCTATGAGATTTTTCAATGATTTTGTCTTGGTGTTCATCCATCGTTGGTACACATAATCAACCTTGATACCTCAATACACCGTCTCCCCCCTTTTAAAAAGTGAATACATTTTGCTTATGAACATTTGCCTTCAATTCAAGCAAGATAGGGTCTTGGTCTTGTATCGCTTTTTCATGTGACACTAATGATGATTCAGCCTCATTCATCACCACTACTTTTCCTTATGTGGAATCCATTAGTTAGACTCCTAAGTGTGCAAGTCTATGCACATCTTTCACTAACTCTCTCTTTTCTTTATCAATATGGGTTGTACTACCCATGGATAACCATCTTAATGCATCAACAACCACATTAGCATTACCTGGGTTCTAAATAATGCTGAAGTAATAGTCCTTGAGTAGTTCTAACCACACCATTTGTCTGAGATTAAGATCATTTGAGTGAACACATATTGAAGGCTCTTGTGATCGGTAAATACATCCACATGAACCCTATACAAATAATAATGCCATATTTTCAATGCAAATAGTACAACAGTCAACTCTAAGTCATGAGTGGGTAATTCTTCTCATGAACATTTACTTGTATTGAGGAATAAGGTATAACCTTGTCATTTTATCAACACACTAACCCTAACCAACTTTTGATGCATCACAATAGACAAAAATGTCTTGAGTACCTTTTGGTAAGCAACATTGGGCAGTAGTCAACCTCTTTTTCATTTCCTAAAAGCTTTTCTCACAAGCTTCAGACCATTGAAATTTCATAGTTTTCTATGTGAACTTGGTCAAAGGCGACATAATAGATAAGAGACATAATATACAAGAAAACCTCTATGAACCTTTTACAATAGCCAACCAAACCCAAAAAACTTCTAATATTAGTCATCGATGTACATCTATGCCAATTATGCTATGCCTTTATCTTTTGGGTATCAACTTTAATTCCCTCTCTAGACACAATGCGACTTAAGAATGTGATCGAATCAAGCCAAAACTCGCATTCATAAAACATAGCATATAATTCCTTATCTTTCAAAGTCTAAAGAACTATTCTAAGATGGCTAGAACGATCTTTTTCATTCCTTGAATAGATTAGTATGTCATCAATGAAGAAGATAACAAACATATCTAAGTACGAGTTTAATACTTTATTCATAAGATCCATGAATGCTGAAGGAACATTCGTCAACCCAAAGGACATGACAAGAAACAAATAATGACCATAACGGGCAGGACCTAGGAGACCACAATCGACAGTCTGTAGGTAAACCTACGCCCCCTTCCCCCAACCATCCTGCACATCTGTAGTTTTTGACAGAGAATATGGTTTTTTACACTTAGTTAAATTGGATAAGTGTTGGTATACAGAGTCATCAACGTCCCATCGAATGGCCCACGCTCCGTCTCCTGCAACCGTTGGTGCATACTATCTTGTGACAACTTCTTGTCCAAAATGAAAAGGTCCTCCTCAAGTACCCTTAGGGTGGTCTTGGGGAGTATTACAAGGAATTTTTGCCCCTAAACCTATTCTAATATATTTTTGACATCTTTTCACCAAATTTCATCAAATTCCAACTCTTAAAACCCCGTGAAATAGGCTAAGTCACAATAGAACCTTTTGGACTAGTCTCCGGACATCATGGACGTTCCTTGACGTTTTGACTCTAATATTTTCTAAATTAAGTGTTACAAACCTTAGACACTCTTGTGAGACTTTCTGTTAGGTTTTGGACTTCTGGAGTGTTACAAAGAGCTTCCAATATGTGTTCACTCAGAAGGAGCCAAATCGCAGATATAGGAGGTGGTTAGAATTACTCAAGGATTATGAAATGTGTATTCTTTACCACCCAGTTAAGACTAATGTAGTTTTTGATGCCTTAAGCAGGTTATCCATGGGAAGTACCGCCCATATTGAAGAATAAAAGGAGGGAGTTAGTTAAAGATGTGCACAGACTTGCATCCCTGGTAGTCAGACTTATGGATTATGCCGAAGGAGGAATATTTGTAACCAATGGATCTGAATAATCATTAGTGTTAGAGGTTAAAGAGAAGCAAGACCAAGATTCCAATTTTCTTGAGTTGAAGGCGAATGTTCATAAGCAAAGAGTATTAGCTTTTGAACAAGGGGGAGATGGTGTGCTGAAGTTTCAAGGTAGGTTGTGTGTACCTAGGGTAGATGGAATCCAACAAAGGATCATGGAGGAAGATCCTAACTCTAGATATTCCATTCATCCGGTTTCCATAAAGATGTACCGCAATTTGAAAGAGGTATATTGGTGGGAAGGCATGAAGAAGGTCATTGCTGAGTTTCTTGCCAAGTGCCCAAGTTGCAAACAAGTTAAAGTAGAACACCAAAGGCCTGGAGGTTTGGCTTAGACTATAGAACTTCCGAAATAGAAGTGGGAGAATATTAATATGGATTTTATCACAGGCTTGACAATGTCTCGCAGGCAAGATAATTTGATTTGGGTGATTGTCGATAGAATGACGAAATCAACACATTTCTTGATGGTAAAGAATACCCAATTGGCTGAGGATTATTCTATGTTGTACCTTTTTGAGGTAGTGAGACTTCATGGAGTTCTGGTCTACATTATTTTATATAGAGGTGCACAATTACTGCACAGTTCTTGAAATCATTTCAGAAAGGTTTGGGTTCAAAGGTGAACTGAAACACTAATTTTCATCCTCACATGGATGGACAAGAAAAGCGTACTATCCAAAACCTTAGAAGATATGTTGAGGGCTTGGGTGATCGACTTTAAAGGGAATTGGCATGATCACATACCTATCATTGAGTTTTCCTACAACAACAATTACCATTCGAGAATCTAAATGGCTCCATATGAAGTTCTTTATGGGAAAAGATGCATAGCTCCTATTAGGTTGTTTGAGGTTGGTGAAGCAGGGTTGATACCACCAGATCTAGTTCACCAAGCCATGGAGAATGTGAAGGTTATTCAACAAAGATTGAAAATGACAAAGAGTCGCCAAAAGTCCTATACTAACGTGAGGAGAAGGCCATTAAAGTTTGAAGTGGATGATTGGGTATATTTTAAGCTTTCACCCATGAAGGGTGTTATGAGGTTTTTCAAGAAGGAGAAACTTAGTTCCCGGTATATTGGTCCTTATAGAATCTCCAAGAGTGTGCGCAATGTAGCTTATAAGTTGGAGCTACCCGAAGAGTTAGTGGCGATTAATCAAGTATTCCATACTTCTATGTTGAAGAAGTTCTTGGGTTATACTTAATTAATTGTACCAACTGAGAATATTAGGATTAAGGATAGCTTATCCTATGATATTTCTGTTAAGATTTTAGATCGTCAAGTTTGCAAGTTGAGAACTAAGGAAGTTGCATCAATCAAGGTCGTTTGGAGGAACCAATTTATTGAAAAACGACTTGGGAAGCTGATGAGGATTTAAATATAAAGAATAGATATCTAAATCTCTTTGTATCCGGAGAGAATGCAGATCAAGGTACTAAATTCTCCTCTTAGAACTTTATAGGACTATGTGTAAGCATGTTATTACTTGCTTTTGTTTGTTGAATACTAAAATGATGTTATTATCCGTAGCTTAGTGAAAGAGTTCTCATTCGAGGATAAATTTTCCCAAGGGGGAAATATTGTAACATTTCATAATCCAAAATAGCTACGATTAAACCAAGAAACAAAGAATAATTATTTTTGGAAAGAAAAGGAAAATTTGGAAAATTTCCTAAATTTAAAAACTGAGTTCTTGTCATTTTCAAACGGTCATAACTTCTATCTCTTGAAGTGTAAGGGGAAGTTCTTCATATGTATGGGAAGCCCTTGTAAAGATATATACAACGGTGCCAAGTTTTCTCATTTTCGATGTCGTATGAGGGATATATGCCTTTATGAAGTTGGGTTATTGAACTGAGGAAAGTCCAATCGGATTTTAGTAAGGGTAAAGTAGTATTTTCACCCTACTATTTCCTGATTCGTTATAAGGGTTTATTAGGGGTAAAACCAAGACTTAATTCAGTTTTTATAAAAGTTGAATACGCTTAGGGACTGGGAGAAAAGAGAAGAGAAGAGAAAGATCAAGAATTCTTCAAGAACGCCAAGATCGTCGCATGGAATTCGTCGGGATGGTTCCTATAAGGTATGTTAGATATTTCTATGATGGGTTCATTCACCCACACACTAACATGTTTAATTCAGCGATTTTTTAATAGATTGAATGATGAATGTTGAAGTTCATGATAAACAATTATTGTGTTCTTGCTGGTTGAGTTTTGGTTTGCGTTTAGTTGGTTGATTCATGTTTCTAGGTTGTTTTACGAGTCTAAATAGTTTGGTATTGAGAATATCAGTGATCCTAAGTGTTTAGAGAAAGATCCATGGAATTTTAGAGGATTTACAAATGAAAACCGGAGAAGAAAATTTGGATTACCGTCTGACAGACTCTGGGGCGCCGCGCCTGCCAGAGCCCTTTAGGGCAGGCTCTGTCGAACATGCCCTGGCACGACACGCCATCTAGAGCACCTTAGACCAATGTCTGTCCCTCAAGCTCTGGCGCTCTGCTCCGCGCCTCTTAGAGCGCCAAGGTCACCTACAGACTCCATTCTTTCCCTTTCTTTTCATATTAGTTCCTAAGTTATGTACCCATTTTTCTTAGTTGATTCCTACACTCTAAGGTATATCTGAACATCATGATATCATCCATAAACATGATATTATGAACCTTGAAGCCATAATCCAATTCAAAAAAAGTTAATATCAAAGTAAAAGAAGTTAAGAGTTAAGTCTAGAACTTAAGAAGTAAGTCAAAGCAAAGTTTCTTAAAGTTTCAAGTCTTATTTAAACATTTTATCTTCGTTTTAAGTATCAAGTTTTGAGTCAAAGTAACGAGTAAAAGTTGAAGTCTTTCCCTCAAGAAATATAAGGGAACTAAGTATTCTCTAAGATTTGATTAACGATCAAAAGTTTCAAGTTTAGCTAAGACTAAAGATGTTGAGTTCACTTCTAAAAGAGCTATTGGGAACTAAGTATTCCCACATAATTTATAAATGTTTTTAGATTTAATATAAGAGAAAACTGAGATTTCCAAAGAGCCTTTGGGCTAGCTTTCAGCTAAAGAGGAATAGTTTTCTAAATGAAGCAAGCAGGGAAACTAAGATTTTCAAGATAGCCTTTGAGCAATGTATTTTTAGCATTAATAGCAAACCACAGAATCAGTATTTTTTAAAACATAATAGCCAATATATTTTTGGGACTAGTATTGAGCACCAATATGGGGGAGAGTTCAGAAAACTCACAATCTTATAAACCATGTTGCCACCATGGGTTGAAAAAGGTCATACTTATTAGATGAACCCTTTTCGGAGTAGACTAGTGGATTTATTAGGCAGTTCAGGTCCTATACTCTGTCAAGGTTAGGATGGCGGGGCAGCGTGTGTCGAGTAACATTGTATCATCACTATAGCTTTTATGTGATGATTTTCGGTTAGAGAAGCTCCTATAGAAGTTATTGTATTTTAATATACAACAGTTATTTGTATCTTTAAATACATCTTAGAGATTTATTGTATCCATGTATACATCAGAGTTTACAACTTGTTTTCAGTCATCTAATCTTTATATTGCATTTACTTTTAAATTGCAATATATTGAAATGATTAGTTTTTCATGAATTGAATACAACCAAGATAAGTGTTCCTTGTTACTCCTATTTCAGCTTAAATGTTGTTTTAGCATTCTGGATCGCATACTCCTACATTGAATAAACTGATGTCAGTTGGCCTGCATTGTATGATGATGTAGACGTAGGTAACTAGGATCAACATTGTTAGTTGGTGAGCCTCCCTTCATTGTGGAAGACATCTTTAGATTTTGCTATTTGTTTTCTATTCATTTATTAGGATGATTGAGGGTCCTGTCCCAACATCCATATTTATTAGAGGCTTCATAGACATATTATATCTAGGTTTCTCAGTTTTCCTTTCTCTTGTAATTGACTAAGACTTGTGTTGCCACTTTGTCTAATTACATTTTTTAGAGTTTTTTTTTGCAACAAAATGTTTGGTACTCTTTTTACCAAGTATGGGGTGAAACAACATAAGGTATCTACACGATATCACCCACACACCAGCGGACAAGTGGAAGTGTCTAACAAAGAAATGAAGACAATTTTGGCCAAAGCAGTAAATGCTCACCAGACAGATCGTACAAGAAAGTTAGATGATGTTGTATGGGCATAAAGATAACTTTTAAAACACCTATTAGTATGTCTCCATATCAAATGATGTTTGAAGAAGCATGTCACTTGCACGTTGAATTTGAGCATAGAGCACTCTAGGCATTTAAGAAGTTGAATCTCAATTGGAATGAAACAACAAATTTAAGGCTTGATCATATAAATGAGATGGATGAGTTTTGTTTGAGAGCCTATGAGAGATCAACATTGTATAAGGAGAGGATGAAGATATACCACGATAAAAACATTGAGAAAAGTTTTTTCTCCTGCGGACTTGGTGTTGTTATTCAACTCCAGCTTGTGTTTATTTCCCGTAAAACTGAGATCTAAATGGTCTAGGACTTCTAAGGTCACCCAAAAATTTCAACATTAAGCTATTGAGCTGGAAAATCATAAAGGGGAGAGGTTTAAAAAAAATTGGACAAAGAATCAAGGCATATCAAGGTGTCCAAGAAGAGACCAAGATAGTGGAAGAATGCAAGCTTGACGAAGTCTAAGTAATGAAGGAACATGCGTCGTGCCATTACGTTACACTGTGCGCTGCTTGGGAGGCAATCCAAGATGTCTTAATTTAGGTATTTTTGCATTTCTTTTTTGTTTTATTTTAGAGTACAAAGTTAATGCATTTTAACATGTGTAGGAATGCTTAGTAAACAAATTGCAGAAAAACTAGTGCAATTTGTTCTGATGGGGGGCCTCACGGACCATGGTGCCTTTCACGGTCTATTTCACGATCCGTCGATTGGAAGATCATAAAAAGAGTCTACCAGAAATCACCTAAAAGGTTCATGAAAGGGTTCACGGTCCATATTAATGTATACGGTCTTTTTAACCTACCGCGAACTTTGGTGAAACTAAACAAGTCAAAGTTGTTTCTATGGGCAACCTTACGGGTCGTGAACATATTTATGGGGGTCGTTACGGTTCGACACCTATCCTAGGTAAGTCTCATCACAAAAGTTATTTCCATGGAAAGGATGACGGGCCATAATGCCTTTCACGGTACGTTGTTCACTAATGTAAGTCACTTTACCCGACTCGCGATTGGACCCGTCAGAAATGCACAATGTATTTAGTTCCAAAAATGGAGTCTTTTTCATTTTTTTCCTCTTATTTCTTCCGTCTTCTTCTCTGGGACGATTTCTCCCACCACTCCACCCATTACCCACCATTTAATGTAGTGTCAATCAGTTTGTTTGTTCAAGAAACCTAAATTACAATTCCAAAGAGTGAAGTTCAAGATTCCCCCAAGTAAGTAGAATTTTCTGTGTTTAACTCTCTCTTTTAGTCTGATAATTTTCTTATATAATTCTTTCTGTTGGTTGAATATGGTAGTAATGAGATGATTCTTGAAGTTATAATTGACTATTTGGTGTTATTTGGGTTGACGCCCGTTAGTTAGTTGTCTAGAGTATGGATATTGGGTTCGAATTAACTTTTAGGGTAGATAAAAAAAAGGGGGTTAATTGTTTATAGACTTGAAAAAGGTTGACTGACTGGTTTGCTGGGAATAGGGGTACTAGTTTCCTGATCCTGATAAATGGTGAGTCCATTCTAGACTTCACGGGCAGTAGGAGTGTCTATGTACCGTGAACCTTGTCGTGGACTACACGTATTACACATTGTCGATAAATTGAACTCATGAACAAGTTTACAGCCCATGTTATCTCCATGGACCGTGAACTTGTCGTGAACATGAAATGGAAAAAAATGAAGAGTGTCACTTATGCATGATTTTGTCCCACTTTCACGGAGGACTTCACTATCCGTAGTTCACTGTACGATCCGTGAAACAATCCGTGAGCATTATTTGAATTTTTTTTTCTATTTTGTTAATCTATTACCAATATTGCATACTATGTATTGTTGATTCCATGAGCCTTCACGATGATAGATTGGGTGATGTCATTCTTAAGGCAAGGCGTCACGATGATGTTAAGCACAAGGGAAGTCTGAGTACCCGATAGTGTGTCACTTATTTGCACTTGTGCTAATATTTGTCATAAGTACTAATAAAAAGCCATGTAGACCAAGAATGAATAATGCCAACATGCCTTCCCCCCTTACAACTTCCCAATTTGATGGACATGTACATTTACAACTAGTGGATCTGAGGTTCAATTAAATGGAATTCCGACACACCATTCACCTCGGGAAACTACATCACAACTCCAACGATGCCTTCTCTAGAACACTCCCTCTTAGTATGAAGAAGAGGGCAGTGATTCTGAAAATGCTGCAACTGCTAGCAGTCAATCTCACTCTAAAGCACGTAGCTGGAACGATGACAACTCAAGCAAAAATGTGAACAATTACTCAGGAGGCAAAGCTGCAGCTGAAAGCAGTTCTCAGGTAGACTCTCACACCTCATCTTCGTCCATACATACAGAACCTGACACAACAACTCAAAAAGTTGCTCATCAGAGAGAGATTAATGATATACTCCCAGATAAAGAGACCAATGTTCGGTATGTGCATGCTAAAGAACCTCATACAAATCGCCGAGAACAACTCATTGCATGTTATCATACTACGTGGACTGTAAACATCACGAAAGAAATCTTCCATAGAGAAATCGTGACAAAGATGGGCATCTTCAAGGATCATGCTTTTTAAACCTAATTTAGGGTGGCGGTTAGTGACATCAAGGCATTTCCGTATATTTACCAGACGTGTAAGTTTCACAAGTTCGAGTGGATGGCTAATGTACTGGGAGATTGCTCTAGTCACATTACAAAGGAGTTTTACACATCATATTCAACTACTCTTATGAACCTTGTTGCTGCCACTTAAACCACAATACGAGGGAAGAAGGAGTTTACTATTACAGTTGGTTCCCTTGACTCGATCATCGTTAGGGAAAGTCTGTAGACGTTTAGAAAAACTGTATTAACTGAATATTGCATGGACCGGACTACATCACTCTACCATCAGTGAGACCTTTTCAAGAGAAGCACCACGAGGTTATCAATGCAACAAACATGGAAGATAAGTCTTCTCAATAAAGGGTGTTGTGGTGTTTCACCAAGAAGATTTCCATAGACGGGAAACATACAAACTGGACCACTACTATGCCAATAACCATCGCTAAAGCTACATTGACTTTCCCAGCTTAAGTATGGTGGGTTGTTGTCTGAGAAAAATTGCGGCGAACGGAGAATGACTTGTAGCTTGGTTACTGAGTAGTTACGCAAAGAACACAATGAGGATCATAGAGACTGAAATGAGAGACAAGGCTTTAAAAGAGAGAGAGCGCATTTCCTTTCACTTGTTTGATAGGGAAGTTATGTTGCCAAGCAGATATTCCTCCCAACCGCTCAATTGATCAATGGTGTGAGGCATCCATAATCATTCAGGTGTCGAAGATAAAAGATTTGGCAAACCACCTGTTTGGTGCTAAATCTACAGCAATTGGTAATCTGATTATTGCTAGGCAAGTTCCTTTAGAATTGCCATAGTATGACAGAGTGCTCGAGCAAGGAAAATCATCTCAAACTGCCACAGAAGTACCACATCCAACCTCCATTGCTCAGCCTTCAGGTACTTTTGTGACTATCCCTGTAGCTTTTCTTGAGAAATTGATTGCAGACCAGCTCCAAACCACGACATTAGCAGATTAAATAGTCTGTTGGATGCCTCAAATGATTGAGACCAAAGTATTATGAATCAAACCTTCAGTTTATTTGTTAGAGGAGGATTAAAAGAAGGCTTATGAACCAAACCATCAGTTCTCAAGGAAGGAACATTATTAGGATTAGGTTAATCCTTCACTTTATGATGAAAGCTCCCATAATTAAAACATGCACCAAAGGCTCTCCTGCAAGTACCAAAATGATTTTTTCCACATTGTGGATAAGTGGGAACGTGAGGCTTACCTTGGACATAATTTGGAGTACTTGCTATTGAAAAGTTTGATTTGTTTCTCTTTCGTTGAGTTGGCCTGTTATCACTACTAGCCTTGCAATTACCAAACTTTCCCCTTTTTGATGTACCTCTAAAATATGGTCTAGGTTTTTCAGAATCTATTTTAATTTCTACAAGCCCTTTTCTTTATCAAGTCATTCCCAAGTAAAAGCATCATACACTAACTTACGAAACTTCTCATGTTGCACGATTGCCACATTCTTCCTAATGGAATCATTCAAATCATCTTCAAATTTTCCTATATTTGTCTTTTTCCTCTTTAATAAGCCTCCAGCATAATGTGAGAGAGCCTTCGAATCTTTTGTTCATATTCAACAATAGACATGTCTCGTTGCCTTAGACTCAAGAACTCTTTTTTCTGTGCATCACAATAAGCAGGTGATACATACTTCATTGGAAATTCCTTAAGAAAATCATCACAAGTAAGAACAGAAGGCTTTACCTTAGCATTTGGAACATTTACCCACCAATCATAAGCATCCTTTTGTAATAGTGAAATAACATACTTAAATTTTGCAACATCTGAAAAGTCCAACTGCTCAAAACCTTCTCCATATTATCTAGCCATTGTTCAGCATCAGTTGGATCAACATTGCCTTTAAACTCCACTACACCCATTTTCCTCATTTTCTCAATGTTAATCCCGTTGGGATCATGCATCGATTTAGCCACGTGATGGAAGAATTCATCAGTTTGTTGAGAAAGAGGATTCATGTCATGAGGATGTAAACTAGATCTTACACGCTGATGGTTCCCCACTTTAGAACCACTAGTGTGGGGAACATACTCATTCAAGATATGCTTACAAACCCCTTCCAGTGCATGAGGTGGGAAATAGAGGTACCCGAACCTTCACGAGCAACTTCCATATGTCCATCAGAAGAAGAGGCCATAACTTAATTCCTTCGAAAGGGAAGATCACAATGCATTAGGCATATGTAAATGATGCATGTGCACTCTACATGCAATAAGAATATGGCAAACCATGTAAGTGAACATGAGCTCTCAATACAACCTTTTTGAAAGCAAAAGACTATAAAAGTAATTAACAACAAAAGTCCTAGAACCACAAACCTAGGCTCTGATGCCATCACTTGTAGTGACCCTTTCCGAAAGATACTATAACTTGACAAGAAACCTAATTTAATACTTTTTTCCATTTAATAGAGATTAACGAAGGGCATACTAATTCTAATTTAGTTGAGGGATTAGGTTCATAACGGATAATTTAGTTAAGGGTGTGTATCTTGCCCATTTAAACATTTATTTAAGGTCAAAATTTATATGAAACTTATTTTTAAGTTATGATGAAAAAAAGCCTTCCAAAATCTGTTAAGCAAATAAACAGACAAGCTTTTAATTCATATATTATCCTCACACTTACGGACGAAGTAACAGTAATATTATCAACTTATGTGTAGCGAAATCAGCCTGTCCATGCCTCACACAACCTACAAAACATATAGTAAATTAGTATATTACAAGATTTGGGTTTACACAACCCAAAAAGATAAAAACTTATAGCCATTCTTATATTACAACCCATGGTGACATGACAAAATCAGCCCTCCAAATCTCATGTAAATATACAACACATAGATTGTGTACAAGTCCTTAGGTTTATACAAAATTTATATGCCTATATGAAAGTGTGATCTTTCCTAAGCCTTTCAAAATTTCCATCTTCAATGGCAAACTTTAAGCGTCTTCTGGTATATTCCTTACGATAGAAACAACAATCGTAGCATACAGCTTAGTGGTTTAAAAACTATTGATCCCGATCCCTCGGATTCACCAAGTTATCACTTTCAAGTCAAAAGCAGAAAAATTGAAACAGAATTAATAAGTAAAGTAAACAATATACAAAGAGTATCAAGTTGGATATTTAAATCTCCAAATGTCAATAATGCTCATAGCACCATTTCCCAAGAGATTAAAAAGCAAGATTCGCCCAATATTTAAATCATCTGATCACTCCAAGCACGAGCAGGTATAAAGAAGGGTCGACGCCCTATATTACAAAGGGTAAAAGCCCAATTAACAAAAGAAACAAGAATAATATTAAAAGTGGCTTTCTAGTTCGTATTTAAAATGGACAACTCCCATACTTAAGACAAACTAAAAATCTTGTTCAAGATGTCAATTGATCCGAATCAAGAGTCATGCCAATTTTGACAAAGTCACAGCCACAATAAGGACAAGGTACCAACTAGAGTGCCAATTGATCAAACAATCTGTACAAGTGGTCGACTTACACAAGAGTCTTTAACGACTTAAATGACAACAACACAACAATGCAAAGTGACAAGAGGTAACCAAGGTACCAAGATAACTTTCGAATATACCAGCAGGTAAAAATAGTACAAGTACAAGCTTATACACAAACGTAGGTTCTTTAGAAAAGAAAAAGTCCAACACCACTTCAAGAGTTCAAACCGCAAACCAACCAACATATGAAGGTCCTCAACTTGTTCACGAGTATATACAACCAAAAAAATACAATAATATAACTTCTTTAATTCCTAGAAGATCAATAATGTTGATCTAAAACAAAATTATCATTACAAGTATGCTTAGCCTTTACAAATAAAAGTATGCTCCCAGAACTGTGATTCTGGCCAGCGTAATATCTCATGTGCAACTAAGATTTGAAAAGGAAAACGACAAAACAAGATTTTATAAACCCCATGAAAGATGTAATGCATCCCTTAAGATTGAAAATAATGATGAACTGCCACAAAATACATTTTGTAAAAAAAGATATAATCAAAACACTAACTATTGAACAGAAACGATTTCTAATTCCAGAATGTGGACAGAACTTGTCATATGTTGCGCCCTATATATAGAATCCATAAGAGAAAAATTAGAGTTTAACATAAACATAGGAACTGTAGGTATATGAATTAGTCTATTAATTAAGGGTTTTGGTGGTTAGTTATGGATTAATGGAAGACTAATTAACTTAATTAAACCCCCATATAAAGACCCCAACCCCATTAGTCTAATTACAACTCTCAAAACAAAACTATCTTCCTTATCTCTTCTTTCCCTCTCTATTGGAAGACACCATTGAAGAAAAACAAGGGGAGGGATTTGGGGGTTCTAAAGGTAAGATTTTACCATCAATTCTCCATCAAACATTGAAGTATGTGATCTAATTAACCTTTGAGACCTCTTTCCTCAAAGGGTTCGTTCAAAGTATTTTTAAAAGTTGAGTTTTCATGTGGGTCTTTCTCAATCTCAAAAATTATGCTATGAATTGGGTTGTTTATGTTTTCTATTGGATAATATGAATTGATTAACATGTATTAGAATTTACTTAATTATGATATATCTTGATTGTTTGTTCTAGTTTGTAGAAGATGACCCTTAACTCCTAACCCTAGGTTTGATCTTAATATGAATTAGGTTGAAATTGGTTCAATTGACTTGGTTATTGGTTGAATTACTATTATCTGATGTTTTTAAATTAATCATGAACAAATTAGAGTGATTTTTAGTCTTTCATGCTAGTTCTTCAGAAGATGATCTAGGTTAGGAAGTAAATTGACCTAACTATCTTGTCTTAAGCTATGATCTAGAATTAAATTGTGATGTAGTGATTCTTCTAGCCTTGTTATTATGTTGATTATTGATTTATGATGATGTATACCCAAATTAGGTTGAACTGAGGCTTTATGGTAAGGACTTGAAGATGAACTATGAAGGAGACATGGTAAGCCTTATGATCTCTATCCTTTACTTCAAATTGTGGTTAATTGTG
Source organism: Solanum pennellii (assembly GCF_001406875.1). Taxonomy (NCBI): domain Eukaryota; kingdom Viridiplantae; phylum Streptophyta; class Magnoliopsida; order Solanales; family Solanaceae; genus Solanum; species Solanum pennellii. The sequence continues at coordinate 30,361,072 of NC_028647.1, read as the reverse complement.
ATTAAGTCATGATGTTGTATTGTAGTATGTTTTATATTAGGATTGATAGAATGGTATGATGTTGAATTGAAATGTCTTGATTATGATGGTGAGGTGTTGTCTTAATATGTAAATGTTATAAGGAGGGTAAATGATTTACCAATGTGCCTTATCATGATGTGAAGATGTTAATGTGCTAACCTCACCTATATGAATTGTAATGAAATGATTTATACTCATGCAATTCTTATTTAGTTATTTATGATGACGATTATACAAGGGGAAGACCCTATGACCTAAACTAAGCTATGATTGATAATAAAGGCTTAAAGACATTTCAAAAAGGGACTCTAGCTTAGCACCGAGTGAACTAGAGTGAGGAGTGTCCCTTCCCACATAGGGAAGGTAGGATCACTAATGTACTCTTGATATTGGAGACTACAATGCATGTAGCATAAAGAGGGTCCCAACTCTACTAGGTCTTGGACTATGTTGCCCCCAGAGGAATAGTAGCTAGTGGATCCATGTAGTTGCTTTGTTTCATATTTTGGTACTACCTTGGCAAGTAGTTCGCCTTCCTTCAGTGTAGGGTTTTATAACACCGGATTCCACATTATCTCGTGTGGTCTATGTCGGTTAGGGAAAGATTTTCCCAAAATTGTAAAATGAACTAAATGATTGAACTTTAACTATGATAATGTAAGGGGTCTAGCTTAGTCTAGGTAGGGGTATGAGACTCTACCTAAGTGTTGCACTAGTTAGCCTTGAAGGTTGTCTTACGTGTTTTTATTGTATGATTATGCTTATAATGCTATATGACATGTATATAATGAACTTGCACATTGTTGATACTATATGTTGATTAGTTCACTTATGAATATGTGTTGGTTTATATTGTTAAAGTAAGATGATATGTACACCTAAACACCATGTTAGTGAAGTCGGATATTAGTCATGATATTTGTTGGGTTACTAAATTGAGTAAGGTTATGGGGCTTTACTTGGTCATTACACTTGTTGACTTGATAGGGGTTCATGGGTAATTGAATTGCTTTGGTTATGTCAAAATGTACTCTTATTCATGCTTATTGTTAATATGACTTGATGATAGAACTACTTGAGTATGTATCTACTTATGTGATATGTATGGCTGACTTGACTAGACTTGATGTGGTAGTTTTGCAATGTACATGCCTATGACTTAATAAATATGCAATATTGATTGGTATTGTCTTGTTAAATGTGCATAAAGGTTTTAAATTGAAAGTGCATACTTTATGAGATGTCCCTTTTCTTAGCATAATGTGCATAAAGGTTTTAAGTGGAAAGTGCATACTTTATGAAATGTCCCTTTTCTTAAGCATAATTTCATAGTATGTGTGCATATGGTCTCATACTTAATGCAAGTGGCGTACTAACCCCTTTTCTTCCTTTTCCTCAACATTTTAGGTTCAGGTCTTTGATGTGTTTTGGAAGGGGACTTGAAGAAGGCTTGGATCTCTTATTCATCCAAGTAGGGTAGGTCCTCAACTTCCGAGGGCGATGCCACTATCTAGCTTATGGAGTTGTTATGAGTTTTAAGACACTTTAATTTCTTTCCTTTTAATTGAGTACTATACATTTGTATGACCTATATGTGGTCTTATTGAAGTGATATATATGCTAGGCCAAAATTTGATATACTCTTAGTAGATGGTTATGAGATGAGATGACTATTATAACTATGATATTTTCTATATATATTTATGTGCAATAAAAGTGGAAGCCTAAGTAATCTTCCTATACGAAGGGTCTATGTATACTCGATATATATATATATATATATATATATATGTGTGTGTGTGTGTGTGTGTGTGTGTGTGCGTGCGTGTGTGTGTGTGTAGAGGTCTATGTAAACCTCCAAGTAGAAGAAATGAAAAGTTTCAAATTTTCCGCTAAATTTGACCTATGAATGTAATGATGTAAACTAAGAGGCTAGTCTTAGTCCTTAAAGAGGACGACGACGCCGGTTACATCTAGGGGGTAAACCTGGATGTGACAAAAACAAAAGAGAAAAATAAAAAGAGAAAAAAAGGAATGAAAAAGGAAAATGCAAAATAAAAGTCCAAAAGGAATTTGTGTTTCTAAGCAATCCATGGAGTAATAGAAGGATAACTTCGAAGCACTAGAAGATAAAATAATAGAAGAAGGTGAAGAAAAGGAAGTTTTGTGGGATCCACAATTCATATGGATTTTTAGTAACTAAGACAAAATGACTTTACCTTTGCACTCTATCCCATTACATAGCTGGAAAAGTCCTTTTGGATCTTGACTAAGTCGAGCCAAAGTTGATTGGAAAATACGGGCAAACCTATGGGTGAAAACATACATTGTTTTTCTCTTTTAGAGTGTGAGTGTTGTATCTGATTCCTGATCTAAAATTGGTTAATCCTTGTGTGTTGACATGAAGATATTGTTGCTGAGATTGAACTTGCATTTGTAGAAAGTATTGTGAGCATAAGTGGTATAAGTTTTTTTGTATATGTTAATGATTGATTCTTGTGTAGCACTGTTTTAGACCTGATATTTGAACTGCTGAACTTGAGATTTACTTGAGGAAAAGCAAAACTTTAAGTTAGGGGTGTTGATGAGTTCACAAATTTGACTCATTAAGGGCTTTATTTTGATAGAAATAGTGTCCTCAAACACTTATTTAGTCTCAATATCTAATGAAAACATTTAAGTTTCAGGTACTTGAATTTTGAGTGCAAGCATGGACACTTTTACGTAAAAGGGAACAAAAAGGCTGAAAAGAATGAAGAAACTGCCGAACAATTTCGTGAAACAGTGTTATACCACCCAATTGTCCAGAATATTAAGATGCTAAAGGCAAGCACAAAACGGTGGTGAAACAAAAGAAGGGTGAGTCGCCGAGTCATTTGGAGACCTCAACGAGTCTCGCCAAATGTCCCGCCACAACACTTAATTTGAAAGCTTAAAATAATAGCCTTTAGCTATTATTTTTAGATCCAAACATTACTATAGTTTTTAACTTTAGAATACTACTTCTCTTGTATTTTTTTTCTCAAGTTTGGAGAGGGACTTTTGGAGAGTTGAGAAAACAAGGATTTCATCTTCCCCAAGTTGGAAGTGGTTCTTCTCCATTATTGTTCCTTTGCTTAAATCAAGGTTTAATTTCTTATACCCATTTGATTTTAGTATTAATTTAGGTTTAGTTTTTTTATTTCTTGAGATGTGGCTAAAAACCCCATTCTTAGGTTGTGATTTATCAAATATGTGTTGATGTTACTGCTGGGTATTGCTTGCTTATAGGTTAGATGTATTTTATTGGTGATTTCACCTAGTGGTTGTGGTATAACTGAATGGGGGAGGTCGCAAAAAAAAAAACCACTAGATTGATGGCCTAAGGAGTGGGTCGACATAAGGTTCAAACTGAGCGGGTGAACTCTAGTTCCATATCCTAACACTTAGCTTGAGAGATGATAGGGTTAAAGTGTAGGTTGTCTTTCATGCGACAAATGGGTGTCCAAGAGGAACGCATTCGAAATGGGGTAAGTTGCTCGAGAAAGAACTTATTTCTATCTAAAGTTTGCTTAGTCTCTATTATCTTGCAAATTTCCTATCAAGAGGATGTACCCAACGACTTATCTCAACTTATATTGTGGTCACACCCCAAGAACTTCTCCCCATACTTTATTTTCCTTAAATTTTACCATTTTTACTATACTTGTGACAAAAACCCCTTTTGATATTTAAAACTTTAGTGTAACCCCCCTTAATTTACAATGTTTTAAATCCTAAATCTCTTTAGCGACGACTAAATAGTATGAGATTCTAATGAACTACATATTCTTGAAACATATCCCTAGGAACACAACCCTACCCATGGTTGGGTTACTATACTATCGACGATCGTAGACACTCAAATCGTAGGTTAGTGTTATGGGTCACGATAAGCAATTAGTCTTTCAAAGAGTTGGGTTCATTCACCCACTCTCCAAAATGTAGTTTCAACGTGAATTCTTACTAAAAGAGTTTGAAAGTTGGTGTACTATAAGTGTATTCTTGAAATGGATATTGTCCTTGAGTTAGGCTGAAGTTAGAAATTTTCTACGATTATAACGTATAATTATTTTGTGGGTTTGAGTTAGACTCTTAGGTACATTAATTGGGTATTTGTGTCTAAAAGGAATTTGGAAGAAAGAATCGAGTTTGGGCAAATTAGGGCTTGAAAAAGAAGAAAAAAAATTAGTAAGAAAAATCTGGGAAATGGCTCCGCTTCGCGGACCTTTTCCCCTTATTTGAAAAAAATACCTTCGCGTTGAAAAGGTTTCATGGACCGTTCTACCTCAAAAAGTATTTTCATGACCAAAATTAAAATACATCTCCGCGTGACGGACCTACCTTCAAACAGTGAAATTTTGATCTTTTCTCATGTTTAGATATATAAAAACACTCCTAAACTTGATGATATATTTTCTATCACAATCACAATCCTTGAATCCATAATTCAATGTAAGGAAAGTTAAAATTTTAGTTTAAAAGTTATGAAGCAAGTTAAGAGAAGTTCATTTAATTTTCCAAAAGTCATTCACAAACATTTTAACTTTTTTAGGACTTATGTTTCATGCTTAACACAGATTAAAGAGTTGAATTGATTCCTCGAAAAACTATAAGGGAACTAATTATTTCTAAGCGTTTAAAAATGTTTTAACATTTGAGAAAGAAAGGGAACATCAATTCCAGGAGAAGTTTTAAGCTAAGTTTTGAGTAATTATCTTAAACCAAAGAAAGAAGTTTGTTTTTTACAAAAATATATGAGCTAAATAATTTTTGGGAGTAGTATTGCGCACCGATATGGGGATGTGATTTCATAAATCAGGTCGCCATCATGGTTCGTAAAGGATCATATTTTTTAGATGACTCCTTAAGATGCTTTTAGCATAGACATGTGGATTCACTAATTTAAGCGTTCTATATGACGGTAGAGTATAGGACAATTCTGGCCACGTGGGTAAGACGATGTATCACCACTTCAGCTCAAAGTCGTGGTTATCAGTTCGAGAAACTTATTAATTTTTTATATCAGTAAATTTGAGTTTGACACTACATTTTCTTTATTGAATTAAGTTGCTTATTGTTTTATAATGTTTTTCATATATTCCACGTGATCTATTACTTTTATATTCTGTTAAGTCATTCATGAGTTTTAGAAGAATCAAGGTAAGTGTTTCTTTCTGAAACTTTTCAAGTCTATGTTATGTTTAGCTTTCAAACTCGCATATTCGTACATTCAATGTACTAATGTCAGTCGGACTACATTGTATTATGATACAGACGCAAGTAACCAGGATCAACATCTACCACCCCATTGATCAGGTGGAGCACTCAGAGTTAGTTGGTGAGCCTTTCTTGTATTATCATTTTTTATTAACAGTTTCCAGTTGTAAGATGATCGCGGCAACTGTCGAGACATCCCTCCTTGTTATAGAGGCTTCATAAACAGTTAGTAGTTTAGTTCTCTTTACACTATCATTTCGTATTTTAAGATTTGAGTTGCCATTTTCGCCAAGTCTAATGTTAGAGTTCGAATCATTCTTGTGTTATCTTATTATTCAAGTGAGTATATTAATTAATAATTGTGAATATGCATATAGTCTTCCGGTGAGTAAGTTAGTCAGGCTAAGGGTTCGCTTGGGGCCAGCAATGGTTTTTGAGTATCAGCCATGTCTGTGGTGTAGGCTCGGGGCATTAAACATGAGTACTTGAGTACTTTAGTATGAGAAGGTTGAGATTTGAGATTTATTTTCCCAAATGAATACATGGGCACTAAGTGTTCCCAAGAGTACATGTTTGCATCTAAAATGTGGAGGAAACATTTATTTCAAAAAGAGTTATGAAAGGTTTTTAGTACCATCTCTTTTTAGAGAAACCTTTTGAGTAATAATCTCACAGTTTGAGGATGAGGAAATGTTTTTAAGTATATGAGCTAAGTATATTTTGAGAGTAATATGAGCGCCGATATGGGGACGTGTTCAAACAAATCATAATCCTCATAAGCCATGTCGCCAACATGGGTAGAAAGGGTCATACTTTTAGATTATGCCTTTTTGCTTTTAAGCATAGCTTAGTGAATCCACTTAGTTGAGGATGTCTTATACTCCTCATAAGCCATGTCGCCAACATGGGTAGAAAGGGTCATACTTTTAGATTATCCCTTTTTGCTTTTAAGCATAGCTTAGTGAATCCACTTAGTTGAGGATGTCTTATACTCCATCAAGGTATAGAAAAATTCTGGCAGCGCAGGCGAAACATTGTATCATGACATATCTCATAGTGATAATTGTTGGTTAGAAAGTCTCTCAGATTGAGTTATTCTGTATCTATACATACAAATTGAGTTTTTCATGTACTAGTTGGGATTCCTTGTCCAAAAGTTCTTTGCAGAAAGCTATAGTTCTTTTCAAGAGAAGAAATATCTTCTGTGCACATAAGGCTATTATGCCAAGATTAGCCACAATGAGAGAACAAAGAAGTTGTTTTAGGGTAATCAATTTTATCATGCTTTTTATCAAACAGTGTTCCATGTTTAGTAGAGGATTATTCGTTTTGATATTATGAAGCATTATGGAGGACTTTGTCCATATCTTTTTGTGTTATAATTCAATCTTGATTTGATATTATGAAGCATTATGGAGGACTTTGTCCATATCTTTTTGTTTTATAATTCAATCTTGATCTCATGCGGTTCTTTGTGAGGATCTTTATTCCTTTTAGTTGGAAAATGTATTTAAATATTGAGCTATTTTATTTTATCCTCTAGAACCATGTGAGCGTTGTTCTTAATTTTTTTCTCATTACTGGAGGAAATATGATAGCTAATTCTCTCTTCTCTCCTAAAGAATTTGGTTTAATTTTTCAAGAGTTTTTCTTCTCTTAAGAATGCATATTTTTCCAACATTTGTTCATTTCTATTGCAGGTTCATTGATATGCATCCTCAATAGTCCAAAGTAGACACTCAAATTATATTTTTGAGTAAAGATGATGATTTTCATTGATAAGATGAAATCTTACCTAGATTGCTTGCCATCTTCTTCTACTTCTCAAAATCAAATCCTACCGTTAGTGTCATTATTGTCTCTTTTGATTGACTTATGTTCTTTTTCTCATCACATTAATTATGTCAAGGAGGTCATATTTGTGTGTCCCTCTATTGAAAGTAGGGATTGATTTTCACATTCTCCTACCTCTGATTCGTCTTCATGAGCTACCCATGTTAGCAAAAGACTTTTTCACATAGAGATCTACTTCTTAATATTTCACCCTTCTTCTCAGGGGGAATGAAATGATCGCCTCTAGTGTCTTAATTTCTCAAAATTATATTTATTATGATCCACACTCATAAAGGATAAATATTGATGAAGCGATCTGGCCTTCCCCATGTGTGACATACATGATCTCTTATGTCTCTCTTTGTCATCATGTTAATGTTCCTCCTTTTATTCATCTGACCTCTCTTCAGTAATCTGTTCCTCGAAGTCATCAGGGCAATGTTCTCTTCCTCGAAGTCATCCAGTGTTGTTTCCTTGATAAGCAGGCTCTTTTCTTTTCTCTTATCTCCAAATAAATTTTCTTGATTCTTCTTGAGTTTATAAATCATGAGATTTCCTATAAGTGAATCCATGGTTAGAGTATCAAGATGGCGTGCTTTAGTAATTTTTCCACATAGCTTTCCCAAGATTAAGCAAGAGCACTCAAAAGTTTTCTAACCGTATTGTGATCAGTTCTTCTAATGGGTATATTTCATTGATGATAGTCGTGAACTTTATATGCATGTTTTGAATTTATTTCACCATCTAATATTTAGAACAACTAATTCCGCCTTTTCAAGTAATCAGTTTTTTTTTTTTACTTGAGTTTTCCCTCACGGGTTATCTGCAAAGTTTCCCATATTAGTGTTTCATTTGTACATGTACAGATTCAGTTGTACTCATCTATACCTATGCCACATATTAGGATCTTATTGTCCTTCGCATTGTTCTTAGTAACTAGTTTATCAACAACATCTCATTCCTTTCCAACATTCGAACCTGAGTTATTAAGTCTATACAGTTTTTTCATAGGAATTATGGGACTATCGAGAATAACTCTGTCATAGATCGGGATTTTCTCCTACTATGATCCATCATTATGGTTTTTCACCATCCATAGTATTTTCTGTTGAATAGTGGGTTTATTGTTTGAGATGATCCTTCTTGAGAATTTGGTGGTGCAAATTTTGATCCTCTTCAAGGTGTAAATTTTTTTTTATTGAAATAACATGTTCTATACAAATTTAAGAAAACTTAACCACATAAACAAGAACTTTACCATGTTCTTGTTGAAAAGTTGTAGACAATAAATGCAATTAATCGAATAACAAGTTTATCCTTGAACTACTCCTTCTTGAAGGGAAGAAAAAACACACAAAAACTTCACTATAATAACAAAAGTAACTTTAGATTACAATAAATAATTGAAGGGACTAGTTGCAGTACGTATTCCTCAAAAGTTTACTCAAACTATTCCACGATTAACTATTACCCTATATATTACTATTCAAGAAGAAAAACTCACTTCTTGTTACTTACACTAACTAATGATAGTTGTGCACTCTTATGTCAAAGAATTCAAACCCAGTTCTTGAAACCTCACCGAATTTTTTTCACATTTAGGACAAATCATTCCTAAAAACTGATTCAATGATGAAACAATGCAAAATAAGCTTCGGAAAGAATATCTAACTCTAGTTCTTTTTTCTTCTCTCATCTTTCACTTGAGCATCACACAAGTTCTTTCCAAAAAGTTCTCTCAAATTCTAGATTGCAAAAAATATCCTTGTCTTTGTCAATAGATCCTTTTATAAGGGAAAATTAACCCTAGTTGAGTCTTATAAAGAAATAATTATTTTTTCATTAAAAAGTTTTCGTTTATACATAAGAATACTGCTGCACTTTCTTTTCCATAATAGGCGTCTATACTTTTAATAGGGATTTATGTCTTCCTACAATTTTCAACTCAATTCTTGAACAAACTTGTGAAGTTGGTTCAAGTTTGTCATTATCAAAACATCTATCAGAATATTTTAGTGTTGATCCATCTAGAAGATTTTAAGAGACATTCCACCTTTATATTCTTCATAGTCTAGTATGTTGGGGGTTTTTTCTTGAATATCTCTGTTAGTTTCATATTCCATATTTTATACTAGAATAACTTGTTGATCCATGGGGTATACATCAATACGGAGTGATATATCCTTAATGACGTTGTGTGACATGCCGCAAGCTATCAGAATTTCCGAGAAAAGTTCGTGGTGGAGTATTTCCAGTGAGAATATCTCACTCTTTTTTGTAGCTTCTAGAATTAAGTTGTTATCAGGAATTCTGGCATACTTTCTTGGAATACGCATGATGGGGTTTTCGGATGGGAGAGACTCATGCATGCTTCTTGCTCTTTTTGTTTGAAGCTTTTAGCTTCTACCATTTCAACAAAAATGCAACAACCTTGATTATGTACAGCGAAAAAAGGAAAAAGAAATAAACATATTTGAAATTGAAGTTAAAATTGTAAATGAAATAATCTATTTTTGAACTATAGACCCTTAT
>NC_028647.1:30348394-30351073 GCF_001406875.1 Solanum pennellii | reverse complement strand
TATATAGATATAGATATATATATATATATACACACACACACTAGGTAAATTACCTGTTCTTTGCACGGGATTGAACTATTTTATTAAACTCATATATGATCATTCGATAATATTCAAATTTTGGATATATACTGTACATTGTCAAGGACATTTTAGTTTAAGGCAAAGTGTTCCTCCAATATCAAAAAGTGCTATATTTTTTTCATTATTTTTGTTATACAGATTATGAGTTATAGTAATATTTTGAGTATAAGAAAGAGGTTTAAGAAAATCTCCATAGAAATAATTGTTCAAAAGTAATGAAATTTGAAAAATTCCAAATAGTTATAAAGATCAACATCAGACAATAAAGAAGAAACCAAAATCCGAAGTAAAATGGAACATCACGTACATACAAGAACATAATAAACTAAACTCAAATTAAAGATCTTCAGCACATTTATAATGAACCCCCATCAATCTATTTTTATTATAGTATGACATATCATGTATATGCTTTAAAATGAGCTTAAAATTGATTGTATAATACATGTTTTTCCTCACTGTCTCAGAATAGTCATTACTATTGAATATGTTTCATATCACCGGCCCCAACTCTTTTTAATTGAACCATATTTTTTTAGGGTTATATTATGCAGTTAGAAAGAATTGATGCAATTATCAACCATGAAGTAGGTGGCCTCTAAATGAAACGGTTCCCAACTTTATATTCTAAACAAAAATTTTGATACATAACATATAAAATCTCACAAATTAATTTTGTGAGCACTTGAACTCACAAATATCCACAAAAAATAATAAAAACAACCTTGTTTTCCTAACAATCAAGAAAAAAAAGGTAACTTGCTTGTCTGTCAAGTTGTATACAAGTTTACAATTCTTAAATTTAATTGAAGTAATCCAAAAGAAAGAGTTGTTACTTCTTTATTAAAAAGACAAAAAACTTTATCAAAATAAAGACTTATCACTACAGTAAAACTGATATTTGATAACAATTCATAGTTTAATTATCGGTAAATATGTATTTTCTGAGGCAATTGGTAATCTCTATATATGTTCCTATTATAGCATCATTAAATCTATTGACAATTAATTAATATCGGTAAGGCTCTAGAACTCTTCGTGAATGTGCATATTTATTATCGATAAAAACTATATTTGTTACAGTGTATTTTGAACTTTTGTTTGTTTCAAGAAACAAGAGACGAAGAAAAATGACAAATTACGTAACTTGCGACAAAAGAAGTGGACTAATTCTATCTATACTAATATTCTAGGAAAAGTGCAATGACATACGAATTTTTTGTACCTAAGAAAAATAATTAAAATAATATACTAACTGTGGCAAGAAAGACAACAATAAATTTGGTTCTTTTAGCAAACTTCATCATTGGTTCCGTTCAGTTATCATATATTTATTTTTGTGTGCTATCAAATATAGTACAACCCACAAGTAACTCTCCCAATTTTTTTTTGAAAAAACATGTAGAAAGGGACAGAATAGAAGATAAATTTTCAATTATCCTTTCCAGAATTTTTAATAGGTTAAAAGAAATCACCAAAATAGCAAATAAAAATTGCAATAAGTACACGAATCACTACGACTTACAGTAAAAAAGATTAATCTTCATAAAATAGGGGGAAGAAAATTTTGAGGAATGAAACACACTTCATAAGAAGTTTAGATAATCTATTTGAATTCGACTGCCTTATGGCAAAAAAAAAAACTTACAAATAATAGTGTGAGAAATAAATTTTTTTTTACTAAAGAACCAAATATAATGAATTCAACCATTTCAGCAGCCTAAGATTTGAAGAGATGCAAGAGTCCTAATGTTGCGTTGAAATCAAAAATCCATTTTGTTTGTTTATACTAAGAAACCTATAGAAAGAGATAAAAGAGAAGATCAATTTTCATTAATCTTTGATTAAATTTTAACAGAGTTTTAAAACAAGTCACCAAAGTAGCAAAAAGAAATTGTCACAATTACATGAATGCCTATGGCTGAAAGTAAAGATTAAGCTCTATAAAATATGAGGAAGAAAATTTTTAGGAATGAAACGAACTTCATAAAAAGCATAATTTATGTATTTGAATTCGACTACCCTAGAGCAGAAAAACACCTACAAATAATACTGGCAGGAAATCCTTCTATTTGTAGAAAACAAAGGATATTGTGAATAAATTATTATTGTGCCTTATTAGAAAGATCACAACTCTTCGGAAAGGTTACAACCCTTCGAAAAGGTCACAACCTTTAATAAACATCATATTTTTTCATAAAACTCGCAACTATTCATAAAAGTCACAACTTTTAACAAAAGTTACTAGTTTTGATGTAAAAGTCGCAACTCTTCATCAAAGTCACGACTTCTCATAAAATTCAAAACTTTTCATGAAAGTCACAACTTTTCGAAAAGGTTATAACTCTTTGAAAAATTTACAACCACTCGGTAAGGTTACAACCATTCATAAAAAAGCACAACTTTCATAAAAGTGACAGCTCTTCATAAAAGTTACAACTTTTCATAAAAGTTCATGAAAGGAGAAGGCTAGTTTTGGAAATAAATAAATTCAAAGGAAATCCTTGTTTGAGGTGGCGCCACATAAGCGGACTTAAGGTTCTCTTTTATACATACATACATACATACATACATACATACATACATACATATATA
>NC_028647.1:30346468-30347969 GCF_001406875.1 Solanum pennellii | reverse complement strand
TATATATATATATATATATATATGTATGTATATATACACACAGAAGCACAAATATGAAAAATAAGCCTACTATCATATGACATTGTAGTATATGGAAGAAATGAAAATATAAAGTTGAGGATGATGATAATTTAACTTGAAATACAATAATATCAAATTCAAATACTTAACCGTTTATCGATGACAATTCAATAAAAAAAAATTCACTGAAAAGTTAACGCTTCTTCTAGATAATTTCTATATAATATTTAAAATACTAGATCATACAATTTACTCCAACTTTTACCTTGTAAAATAGTATATTTAACTAATATTAAATGAATTGGAAATTTTATTACATTTTAATTTAGTTAAGGATTAAAATTGTAATTAAATTTTTCATTTCCGAGCTCCCCACTTTTTATATAAAATGATATGATATGTGTATGCTGAAATAATGTATACGTGAATTTTTTTGGTGAGTATTGAGTTCTCTAATTTAATTGAATCATGTAATTGTATTATTTTTATTCCGTCCATGTTATGTTCAAGCACAAATTAATAAAGTAAATTTATAGTTACTTTTTAAAAAGAACTCAGCTTTTTTGTTTTTATTTTTTTTGTTTTAATAATATGAATTTGACATTTTGTAAGGACATAAATACAAAATGATATCTGAAATTTGGTAGCTAGTTTATAAAAATAAATTTGTTTGTAAGATTGATTACTAGATGCACGTTCAATATTAAGCCTAGACTGGCCTCTATAAATTGGTCCTCCCTTCACCTGTAAGGTTTTCAGAAAATTCCCCACATTTTTCCTCTCTCGCTGATTGTGGTAATAAGGATAGGATAAGGAGAAAGAAATCTATTTTTAACTAAAACTTCTGGTCTCTTCATGATTGTCACGACCCAAAAATCATCGTGATTTGCGCTCATACTTACAATCTAGTGGGAGAACAACTACTACTATCCAACTAAAACAATTATTCCAAATCTAGGTCATTGAAGATAGGGAAGCAATTTAAATGACTAAATATGAAGTTTATCTATAACAAAGATCAAACAACTAAATATTGAGGAAGATAAATCAAGAATTATAAAGTCAATGTACCAAAACAATTATGTGATCACCAAGTCTAAACAAGAGAATACTATTGAACTATTCACTAATTAAACCATGGTCTAAGTCTGGAAATGGTGGAGATAGCTGAAATATTATCCCATGGCAGCCCAAATGAAGTGGCTCACCATTGAAATCGATCGGCGATCACTGATCTTCTAAGCTAGGTTTGTCAATAGCCGCTGGAAGTTGCCCTGTACTCGATAAAATAAGAGCAAGTTGAGAATTAGTACACAACGACAGCGTACTAGTAGGATCATGCGACTATACCACTAGTGCAACATAAACAAGCCAAACAACATTACAGTCACATGCATATATGCATATATGCATATATATATATATAGATAGATAGATAGATAGATATAGATATAGATATATATATATATATATATATATA
>NC_028647.1:30288281-30345554 GCF_001406875.1 Solanum pennellii | reverse complement strand
AGAGAGAGAGAGAGAGAGAGAGAGAGAGATAGATAGATAGATAGATATAGATATATGTACATATATTGTAAGACCCAAAAATGAGTTAGGGTGTCTAGAACCTAACATACTTGTCATAAGGATCTAAAGTACTAAAATGGTGTATGATGTTGTATTGAGGCAGTGGCTAAAGATTGAGGTAATTTTTAAGTCGAACGTGAAGGGACGACCAAGACGTTCGACGACTAGTCACCTATGTGCCTCATGTGTCTATATGTGCTTATAAGTGCATGTCATGAGTTATGAAGTCCTTATATGAGTTATAAAGATGTTTCTAGGCAGTATATTAAGTTTCATGAAGTTTGGATGTCAAACGTCCAAGACGTTCGAAAGTTAGCCCATGAGACTTTCATGTGTGTCTTGAGTGTGCCTAGCTTGTTTGAAGGTGTTGCGAGAGTTGTTTTTGGGTGAAACTAATGTGGAAGATCCTTTACATGTTAAGCTATATTTTACGTTAGAAACGTTTGGATACGACTCCCCAAGGGCCCCGCAAGAGTTCCTTAAGGAGGACCCAATGGCTGTTGAGACACTGCCTTTGGAGTATCAATCGACGAGCTCAAATGACACCCCATCCTTCAATAGACGCCCCATTGATGGGAGGTGTCGCTTAACCCTTAGAAGTGTGAGATCAGCCTCCCACAAAGTATCTGCAATCACAAAAGATGGAGTAGAAGGACGGCTCATCGACCAGATGACGCCCTGTCGACTTTGCCCATCGATGCAGCCTGCAACTTCACTGCTTGCACGTTGTTTCATTAAGGGGTTAATTGGAAATTCACCCCACGTGATAACCTAAACCTAGGAGGTTTAGTTGGTTATTTTGGGTATATTAGGATGATAAAAAAACGTGACAACCCCATCCCCAATTCAATTCACAAAAAATAGACTTCCCTCTCCTAAACTCTCTCTAGAAAACCTTCATCGAAGGTGAAAAATCAAGAACATTTTGGAGCTTGGATTCTCATGGGTTATTCATCAAGTTTTAGAGGTATTCATATACATTAAGGTATGATGACCCTTCATCTCTAGTTAATCTTTCATCTAGAGAGTTCCTTCAATGTTTTTATTGCAAGTTCATGATCATATCTCTTCTTCTTCAATCTAGCCATGGGTTCTTTCTCAAAACGTTTTCAAGGGCTCTCTCATGATGAATTGATTATAATATATTGATTTTAACGTGAATTTCAGTCTAATTTCATGATGAACCCATGCTCCCTTCCAACTCTCATTTTAAGCTATGTATTGGCTAGTATGATCTTGATTTTAGGAGAATTGTAATGTGATTCAACTATGTTAAATTGATTGTCAGCTACTGCCTATCA
Source organism: Solanum pennellii (assembly GCF_001406875.1). Classification (NCBI taxonomy): domain Eukaryota; kingdom Viridiplantae; phylum Streptophyta; class Magnoliopsida; order Solanales; family Solanaceae; genus Solanum; species Solanum pennellii. Next base: position 30,344,193 of record NC_028647.1, on the reverse strand, counting down.
TTTATAGAGATTATGAACTATATGTAATGGATCCAATGTGGATCAAGGCTTGAAGATTAGGTAGTATTGATTCAAATATTGATTCATGTTCTCCTATCTTCTATATATTGCTAATGTAGTTCAATGTATCTCGACTCTATGGTAATTGATTCATGATTACATATACAGTTAATTGTACTTTAACTACTGCCAATAATGTATTGTTATGATGAATTATGTGTTGTTTCTAATGTGGATTGATGCTTGAAGACTTCATCTATACTTCCTCTCTATTGTAATTGTTTGGTGTTCACTATAATATAGACTCTATAGTGCATAAATATATGAGTTTGTTTATGAAGAGATACTTGTAGCTACTACCGTATATTGTACTTTGGTGAAATAAGAAGGTTGATCATTGATGATCAAAGTAAGAGATCAACTTTCCTTCACATTCTATAAGTTGATGAGGTAGTGTACTTGATATGATCTTGATCTTGTTATGATTAATGAATGATTTCGATTATGTTAGTATACCTTTAGCTATTACCCTAGATATCAATTGTTGATGAAATATGGGTATTGGTCAATGATGACCAAAGGTTGAGAAATTGATAAGATTGCCTACTTCTTCTACTTTCTATAGAATTGTTAGTTGATGAAGTCTTGTATGGAATCGTGTGCTATGGTGCACTTATGGTGGCGGTGTTACTTTATTGTCAATATATATGTGATGTGATCATGCCCTTGAAGGCAATTATATTATGAATGTGTTTTGGTGAAAATCACCCAAATGTGAAGTCATGCCTAATTTCCTCTTTTAGTTGTGATCTAGGTTGTATTGCAAATATTACAAGTATATGAATGACTATATTGGAGTTTGATTAGGTGCTTCCTTAGCTGAGCATAAATGATTAATGATCCCTTACCTATGTACCCCTATGTGAATATGTGAATATCTAAGGTTAGAAGTCTTAAGTGTAATATGAGGTTAGCTTGTCTCCTATGCTAAGTTGTGTTATGTGGTCTGTTCTTGCATTCTCAGTTTGCATGTTCAGTTTCGAGCTATCCAGTATTTATAGAAATTCAGATATAATTAGTTAATTTACAAAATTCATTGGGAGTAGCATAATACCGAGTTGAAGTAGGGTTTAGCGTACCCAATAGTCCCAGAACTACTAGCCAAGTAGGTTGTAAGTCCCCTCTATGGGCAATCAGTTTAGTGATCACGCCAGCATGCCTTTATACCTTTGGCCGGGTATATTGGGTCCTCTCGATGGGGCGTATACATCGGACTTCACATTTAGCTCATGTGGTTTTATTATCGGTTATTAGTAGCTCCCACAGTTCAGTCAGACTCTCTAGATTGACCATTTATCAGTATATTCAGTATTCAGTTTCAGCATGTTATAAATTGGTCATTGCATCCAGTTAGCTCAGAAATCAGCACATCACGTTTAGATTATTATACTTGTTTTTGTGCTTGTTCAGTTATGTTTTATTTCAGCTTTACTCTATACTACATGCTCAGTACCTTTCAAGTACTGACGCATAAGTGCGCTACATCTTCTCCTGATGTAGGTTCAGGTTCTCAGCATCTAGATCACGCATAGATCGATTTCCCGATCTCTAGTTCAGCAGATTCAGTAGTGAGTCCTCATTCTCCGAGGACAATAGTCATGAGTTTCATTTCAGTCTTTAGTCATTTAGTTTAAGTTTTTGCTAGATTTAGCTGGGGCTTGTCCCAGTATTTTTCTAGTCTAGTTTAGAGGCTATTTTCAGACATAGTTAGATTCAGCATAGTATTGAGTCAATATTTCTTTTGTATTAAACTCATTGTTTTCAAATATCTCAGTTATAGAATATGGGTATTCCCCATCTTTTCATTTTAAGTATGATTTAGCTTCTGCAACAGTTTATTATCTTTAGTATGCTCATGATCATGCCAGCAGGGTTAGCTTGGGATCACTTATGGTCCTAGGTTCCGTGTCCGCGTCACAAGGGTAGCTCAGGGCGTGATAAAACTTGGTATCAGAGCACTAGGTTCAAGAGTCCTAGGATGTCTGAAAAAGTTGCACTAAGTAGAGTCCTTTTCATGGGTGTGAAGTGCACCACATCTAATGAGAGGGAGTCTATGATGTTTTTTAGGAAAAACTTCACCTTCTTGTTATTCTTATCGTGTGTAAGGTATGATCTTATTCCATTCTAACTCGACGTTGAGCACTTAAGATCATCCCTTCTCGTAGAGCTTAGGCATGGAATGCTAATGCACGTAATGCTAACACAGTTCCTCTAGTACCAAATAAGGAAGTTCAAATGCAGAATTTCAGAAAGCTTATTGAGTTTTTGGCTAAGAGTATGACCAACCAGAACAATCAGCAGGTTCTAGTTTCTACTAATAGAAATGATCGATCAATGGCATCCAGAGTTTGTGATTTTGTTAGGATGAATCCATCTATGTTTTTAGGGTCACATGTTTGTAAGGACCCACCGAATTTCATTGATGAAGTCAAGAAAATATTTTGTGTGATGTCAGTAACTGGTAGTGATAGGTTTGATTGGCATCCTACAAACTCAAGGATGTGACTCACATATGGTTCACTCAGTGGAAAGACAACAGAGCTGACTTTGCCTTTTGTAACTCAGTATAGCAGTCCAATTCAATGTCATTCCAGAAACTCTCTCAGAAGTTTTCTGAGACTCTACTCTAGTCGGTGACCCAGCTATAGCTAGACGGGTATACAAAAATTGCCCTGTCACAATCTCTTAGAAAGTCACCTCAGCAGATCTAGTAGAGTTAGAAATGGTAGACTTCGATGTCATTCTAGACATGGATTGGTTACACTCATGTTATGATTCAGTCCATTAAAGAACTAGGATTGTTCGTTTTCAGTTTCCAGACGAACAATTCTTAGAATGGAAGGGTAGTAGCTTAGCGCTTATGGGTCGATTTATTTCTTACCTTAAGGCCAGAAAGATGATATCTAAGGGTTATCTCTATCATCTAGTTCGGGTTAAGGATTCTAGCCTTGAAACCCCATCTCTTGAGTCAGTTCCAGTAGTCTGTGAATTTCCAGAAGTATTTCCAAAAGATCTTCTCGGGGTTCCTCCCGAAAGGGAAATCGACTTTGGAATTGATCTCCTTCCAGATACCCGCCTATTTCTGTTCTTCCTTACAGAATGTCTCCAGCAGAGCTTAAGGAATTGAAAGAGCAGTTGAAAGACCTTCTAGATAAGAGTTTCATCAGACCTAGTATTTCACCATGGGGTGCACCAGTATTGTTCGTAAAAAAGAAAGATGCTTCTCTCAGAATGTGCATTGACTATAGACAGTTGAACAAGGTCACAATCAAGAATAAGTGTCCCATCCCCAGGATTGATGACTTGTTTGACAACTTCAGGGTGCTAGTCATTTCTCAAAGATAGACCACAGATCGGGTTATCATCAGCTCAGAGTCAGAGATAGTGAAATTCTGAAAAGGCCTTCAAAACTCGGTATAGTCATTATGAATTTGTAGTTATGTCGTTTGGACTAACCAATGCTCCTGCAGCTTTCATGGATTTGATGAACAGAGTGTTCAAACAATGCTTAGACTTGTTCGTTATCGTCTTCATTGATGATATTCTCATTTACTCTAGGAGTGAGGAAGAATGTGCAAGTCATTTGAGAGTTATTCTGTAGACTCTCAAAGATCGCCAGTTATTCGCTAAGATTAGTAAATGTGAGTTTTCGTTGCAATCCGTTTCTTTCCATGGTCACATTGTATCTAGCGAAAGGATCCGCGTAGATTCACAAAAGATAGAAGCAGTGAAACAATGGACCAGACCTACCTCTGCTAGAGATATCAGAAGTTTCTTAGGTCTAGCAGGTTATTACAGAAGGTTCGTGGAAGGATTTTCATCCATAGCCTCACCATTGACTAGGTTGACTCAAAAGATGGTAAAGTTTCAATAGTCAGATGATTGTGAGAAAAGCTTCGCAAAATTGAAAACTAGATTGACTACAGCTCCTGTCTTGACTCTGCCAGAGGGTTCATATGGTTATGTGATTTATTCCGATGCATACAGAGTTTGCCTTGGTTGTGTGTTGATGCAAAGAGATAAGATTATATCTTATGCCTCTAGAAAGCTTAAGGTGCATGAGAAGAACTATCCAACTCATGACCTCGAGCTTGCAGCAGTGGTATTTGCACTCAAGATATGGAGACACTACATGTATGGTGTTCATGTAGATGTGTTCACCGATCATAAGAGCCTTCAGTATGTGTTCACCCAGAAAGAGTTGAATCTTTGCCAGAGGAGATGGCTTGAGTTCCTTAAAGAATATGATATGAGTGTGTATTATCATCCTGGAAAGGCGAATGTACTGGTCGATGCTCTTAGTAGATTATCTATGGGTAGTGTAGCCCAGGTTGAGGAAAAAAGAAAGGATCTAGTAAAGGATGTTCATAGGCTTGCTCGCTTGGGAGTTCTCCTTATGAGCATATCATACAGCAGTGTAACAGTTCAGAATGGGGCAGATTCGTTTTTGGTAGTGGGGGTTAAGGAAAAGCAAGAGAGTGATCTGATCTTCCTTGAACTAATGGGTGCAGTCAACAATCAGAGAGTGGAGGTTTTCTCCCATGGGGGAGATGGTGTACTTCGCTACCAAGGTAGATTGTGTGTTCCTGATGTGGGAGAGTTGAGGCAGCATATTCTTGCAAAAGCTCATAACTCCAGGTATTCTATTCATCCAGGTACCACTAAGATGTACGCGATCTGGGGGAAGTCTATTGGTGGAATATCATGAAGAAGGATATAGCAGACTTTGTGAGTAAGTGCCCCAATTGCCAGGAAGTCAAGGTAGAACATCAGAAACAAGGAGGTATGACTCCAGAGATCGATATTCCTACTTGGAAGTGGGATATGATCAATATGGATTTCATCGCAGGGTTACCTTGTACTCGCAGACAGCATGACTCAATTTGGGTGATAGTTGATAGGATGACTAAGTCTTCTCGCTTTTTGGCGGTCAAGACTATATATTCAGCAAAGGACTATGCAAAGCTTTACGTTACTGAAATTGTGAGATTGCATAGGGTTCCTTTGTCTATCGTCTCAGATAGAGGTCCTCAGTTTACCTCTCATTTCTGGAAGTCATTTCAAAAAGGTCTTGGTACTCAAGTTAACCTTAGTACAGCATTTCATCCACAGACGGATGGGCAGGCAGAGCGTACCATTCAAACCTTAGAGGATATGTTGAGAGCTTGTGTGATCGATTTCAAAGGTAGTTGGGATGATCACCTTCCTATTATTGAGTTAGCCTACAATAATAGCTGCCATACCAGCATTCACATGACCCATTATTAGGCTTTATATAGGTGTAGATGTAGATCTCCTATTGGTTGGTTTGAAGTAGGTGAAGCAGCTTTGATAGGGACAGATTCAGTCCTTTATGCTATGGAGAAAGTGCAACTCATTAGAGATACACTTAAGACAGCCCAAAGTCGTCAAAAATCTTATGCAAATGTAAGGAGAAGGGAACTAGAGTTCCAAGTTGATGATTGGGTTTTTATGAAAGTCTCACCTATGAAAGGGGTGATGAGATTTGGAAAGAAAGGGAAGCTCAGTCCTAGATATGTAGGCCCTTACAAGATCTTGAAAAGGATTGGCAAGGTGGCATATGAGTTAGAGTTGCCAGAAAAATTAGCAGCAGTGCATTCGGTCTTCCACATTTCACTATTAAAGAAGTGCGTGGATGACCCAGCCTCTATAGTGCCATTAAAGAGTGTGGCTGTGAAAAATAGTCTTTCTTATGAGGATGTACCAGTTGAGATTCTTGATTGTCAGGTTAGAAGGTTGAGAAACCAAAAGATCGCTTCAGTCAAGGTTTTGTGGAGGAGTCGGTCCGTAAAGGGAGCTACTTGGGAAGCAAAAGCAGCCATGAAAGCCAAGTATCGTTACCTTTTTCCTTCCGATTACACTCCATCTTGAGGTAATAGTTCCTCTTCAGTTTTACAGTCATTCATGCGAAAATTCAGTTTTAGAATCATGTTCCCTCAGTTTCTACTTTCATTTTTAGCGTAATTGCATGTACTAAGAACTCAATTCAATCAGAACTCAGTTCTTAGTGTTTAGTAGTGGGGTTTGCATCTCTCTCCCTCTATTTCAGCTAGTTTAGTCTTCATTCCAGGACCAATTTCTCAAGGGGGAGATAATGTAACACCCCGTAGCCAAAACAGACAAAAAATTAGTTTTTCAGAAAAATCTGTAGGTGCTACCAACGGTGGCATCGACAGACCATAGCCTGAACCAGAGTCCGTCCTGCACAACCGTCGATGGGATCAGAAACTACCAAAAATTTCAACCTAGAAAAATTGGTTAAGTCTTGGACGATGGACGGACTTACGGTCCGTAGGTCAAACGACGGTCCATAGTATGTGACCATCGATCAAGACTCCCTTCAACCTCTCTCTGACAAGAGCTATGGATGAACAGCATGGTTCGTAGGTGGACCTACGGTCCGTAGGTCTGACCGTAGGTGGAAAATTTGCAGCCACTTAAAGGGAAATGCAGTTGGGTCAACTTAAAATGATCATAAATCTTCGCACTGAACGAATTTGGTCTCCCATGACCTACCCACAGATATATAATTGAATTAGTTTTCCATAGCCACCGACCTTGCTAAAATCGGATCCTCGAGTAAAAAGTTATGCCCATTTTAGTAAAGGCATGTCGAACAGGCCCTCACGACGGACCAAACGACGAGGCATCGGGCGCACGACTGACCGTCAGTCCTGACCATCGTGAGGCCCGACAGCAACCTTCCTAGGGGTTTTTTTGACCTTTCCCACTCCATTTAAACCCTAAGTTACGTCGTTTTGACCCTAAATCATCAGATTTTAGTCAGTTTAAGCCTAGAAACATGATTTAAACATATCCAAGTCAAATCATTAAATCAAAACTTAGAAAATTAGAAGCAAGAGAGAAGAAAAAAAGCTCAAGAACCCTAGTTCAAGAACGCCACAAGCTCCAGCAGTTCCAGCCATGAAACTTAAGTATTTTTCCGTGGATTTCATCACCAGGTATGTGGGATTTCACTAGTGGGTTCCTTACACCCATTGGGTCCTTAGTTTCAGTTAGTACTTAATTCTCTTATCATGATTAAACCTAGGGTTTCTAGAACTTTGATATAACTTCATGAATTTATTAAATATATGTTCCAAATCCGATTATCATGTTATTACTCAGATTATCGCATGAATTTCATAACCCTTGCTTTGTATTTCTTTAGTTCTTGAATTACACATGCTAGGTCATATATTTCAGACACTTCAGATATACATGCCTCAGTTATAAATGCATAATTACCAGATTAATTGTTGCATTCTCAGTTTGCATGTTTAGTTTTGAGCTATCCAGTATTTACAGAAATTCAGATATAATTAGTTAATTTAAGGAATTCATTGGGAGTAGCATAATACCGAGTTGGACTAGCATTTAGCGTACCCAATAGTCCCAGAACTACTAGCCAAGTAGGTTGTAAGTCCCCTCTGTGGGCAATCAGTTTAGTGATCACGCCAGCATGCCTTTATACCTTTGGCCAGGTGAATTGGGTCCTCTCGATGGGGCGTATACATCGGACTCCACATTTAGCTCATGTGGTTTTATTATCGGTTATTAGTAGCTCCCACAGTTCAGTCAGACTCTCTGGATTGACCATTTATCAATATATTCAATATTCAGTTTCAGCATGTTATAAATTGGTCATTGCATCCAGTTAGCTCAGAAATCAGCACATCACATTCAGATTATTATACTTGTTTTTGTGCTTGTTCAGTTATGTTTTATTTTAGCTTTACTCTATCGTACATGCTCAGTACCTTTCAAGTACTGACGCATACGTGCGCTACATCTTCTCCTGATGTAGGTTCAGGTTCTCAACATCCAGATCACGCATAGATCGATTTCCCGATCTCCAGTTCAGCAGATTCAGTGGTGAGTCCTCATTCTCCGAGGACAACAGTCATGAGTTTCATTTCAATATTTAGTCATTTAGTTTCAATTTTTGATAGATTTAGTTGGGGCTTGTCCTAATATTTCTACTCTAGTTTAGGGGCTATTTTCAGACATAGTTAGATTCAGCTTAGTATTGAGTTAATATTTCTTTTGTATTAAACTCATTGTTTTCAAATATCTCAATTATAGAATATGGGTATTCCCCATCTTTTCATTTTAAGTATGATTTAGCTTCCGCAACAGTTTATTATCTTCGTTATGCTCATGATCATGCTTGCAGGGTTAGCTTGGGATCACTTGTGATCCTAGGTTCCGTGTCCGCGTCTCGGGGGTAACTCAGGGCGTGACAATGCATACAAAGTCCGTCAAAAAGTTTATCAAAACAAGGTTTCTGTACGGTTGACCAGTATAGTACATAGAAAGTCCTATTTACCGCAGGTCAAAACTGTAGAGATGGTTCAACATTTATTTTTCAAGGGCTTTTAGTTTTTTTCCCTAATTGTTTTCAATCGAAACCATTTCATTTTGTCTTCTATTCTAAGCTATATATAAGCTTTTTAGGACCTAAAACTACCCATTTCAATACTATTCTTCTAATTTCCCTAAACCTAGCCAAATTCATCCCCCCTAAATTTCTTCTACCCAAGGAAGAAGAAGAAGAAGAAGAGTTAGCGTCCATTCAAGTCTCCAATCTAGTATCTTTCTTGGATTTTTTTCTGGAAAGTTATGTGGGTATTTAGACATGGACTCCATTCTTCCATGGGTTCCCCAAAGGTTCCAATTTCTAAATCTCAAAAATTCAACAGTTTGAGTTAGGGTTTCAATTTAATCTTTATGAGTTTCATCAAATTATGATTGATTATTGTTGATTAATTCTTCCAATGCATGATTTAATTTTAATACGTGATAATTTGTTGAAATTACATTAAGTCGTGCCTATATCATGTTTTTCAACAATGAACCTATGATGAACCAATGAATCTATGAACTATAAATGATGAATATATGCATGTTTTTATGAAATGATGAAGGATTGTTCTGAAAGGAAAGTATCAATGTTATTGTGAAAGGATTTCTCACTTACTATGATGATCATGATTAATAAAGGTATTACTCACATAAGGATTCACATTGGTGAAAGGTTTTCTCATCCATGTTGAATTATGTTAAAGGAGTTATTCTATATTTTGATATCAAAAGTATGTCAATTGGTATTGATCATTGCCTTGCTATGTTATATTTATATTTGACCTCCATTGGAATTTGAACTTAGCATCGTGAGGGATTTGTAGGGAAGACTCAAATAGGGTAGTCTCTAGTATCAACCTCTAGTCCCAAATTACGTGACATCATAAGGTTGTCTTAACTTACCTAGGTAGTCGATCTACTTTAGAAAATAATGATATGTACTGATTTTACCTTGCAAGTAGGTTCCCCTTATTTCCATATGAGGTGTGTACCATATTCCATGATATAGCTGTCATGGTCTTATTGTCGATTAAAGCTAATATCCCAAAAGAATTACAATGTTTGTTCAAAGTTTTATTATGTTTCTTATGCTAATGTATTTGACCATATTTCATGATTATCATGTCATTTCTTCCCTAACTCTTTAAATGTAAAAAAAATGATCATGCCTACATGTTTAATGTCATTCATGATATCATGTCCATGTTTGTGCATATTTCCCCATACTTAGTACATTACATGTACTAATTCATACTTGTACCTTGGAACATGAGCACTTACAAATTTTCGAAGTCAATGTAATTGACTAGCCATGAGTACAGGAGGTAGGAGGATCGAACCCTACATTAGTGAAATAAGCTTTAACAATAGAATACAAGAATGAAGAAGATGTTTCTGGAATGAGAATGTACTTATAATATATGCTAGTTTTCCTCTATCATACTTATAGAAGTCTCGTAATGAAAAAAAATAGTAGAACAACAAGAACATAGAATGCCTTCCTTCTTAATTTTCACCATTTTTTTGTCTCTTTTTCTTCTATGACAATAATTTCTTTATTTTCTTGATTTACATCACAATCTATAAGTCATGAAAGTATTGTTGCTCTACTCTGTTTTTTGGCCATTTACTTTCCTTTTCTACTTTTTCTTGCTCTATTCCTCCTACCCCGCGTATTAATATTCTTACTTGAAGCAGAAGAATCTTGATTATCCTCTAATGAAATGGTTCATGTTTAGTATGTTGCTCTTTCTTCAAATGGAGATTTCTTATCCTGCTTCTCGCCATTGAAGAATTATCAAGAGTTCTATAATTTTCAATGAGATATAGTTTTATGGGGTTAGTTAAAAACTCTTTTTTTGACTTTTTCTCAAGTAATTTTGCACAATATTGTAAGTGGGAATCTTTATATAACATGAGTGACTTGCAATATAGTTGAAAATTACGTGAGAAAATGCTACAGAAGAGGTTTTGGCTAACACCATAAAAGTCTATCTTATAGAAAATGACACAACTCTTGATAATTCTTCAGTCGGGAGAAGTATAAAATGAAATCCCCATTTCAAGAAAGATACACATGCTAAAGATGAACCATTTTCATCAGAGAATAAACAATATTTTCTATTTCACGTAATAAGAGAAATATCGGGGCATGGGGGAAAAGAGGGGGAAAAGGAAAATAAATGGTCAAAAAAAGATAAGAGCAACAATACTTTCATAGCTTATAGATTGTGATGTAATTAAAGAAAATGCAGAAGTTGTTGTCATAGAAGAGGAGACAAGAAGAAAAAAGGAGAAGATTAAAATGGAAGGCATAGTATGGTCACGTTGTTGTACAGTCTTGACAGTAGGTGACTTCTATCAGCATACTGGAGGAAAAACTTGCAAACATGATTAGTACATTCTCATGGCTGAAACATGTTCTTCACTTCTGTGTTCCATGGTTAAAGTTTATTTCACTAATACAGGGTCTGATGCTCCTACATTCCATACTCGTGGCTAGTCAATTATAGCGACTTTGAAGATTGGTGAGTCCTCATTTTCCAAGGACCGAGATACCTTTATTGCTTTATGTAATTTCCATTTTTAGAATTTCTATGTGATGTATAGGTTACGTCCCAATTACTTTGTTTGTGATGTTCAAAATGGCTTATTGATACTTGTGTTGGACTTCTTTGTCAAACTCTTCTGATGTAGTAAATGTTATTATTTGAACTCTTTTATCTCTATTATTTTGTACAATGCATGTTAAACAGCTTGTGCAGGGCCTTTCGAGGTTCTATAAGACACCTAGGGTATACTTTGGATCATTACAACCTTACAATATAAATATTGATTTTTCTTATAATTAGTGTCTAATAATGTTATTAGGATGGTTCAGCATTATCAAATATTTCAATTCATGCTCATGATGAAAAAACAATTGTTCAAGAACATGGATATAACAACATTAATGTTTATGTTTTTGAATGATTTCTAAATTTTGAAGTCTGAACCAATACTTTGTCTATAGGATTGAGCGTTTAGAAATCTCCTATGTAAATGTTAAGTGTAAGATGCTTCAAGGATAATAAGAGTCAAGACTAATTCTCTACGCACTCATGAAATTAGGAGGTTTTCAAGACTCAGACAAACTCAACCTTAAAAATCATAAACGGTTAAGGATTAGTTGTTTGATTTGTATCGTCTAGATATACAAGACATTTTGACAGTTCAAATAACCACATCTACCGATAGATCAAGTGCATCTGGTAAGAGTTCACTACGGATAGTTCAAAAGAAAACCTACTTATCAACATCCAATTAATCTATGTTGGTATCACATATTTATCCATGTTCATTTTTCTTTTAGACATTCCCCATTCATGATAGGAATTTCTTAGTTTTAAAAAGTGTTAAAGAAAAATGAAGCTCATTTTTACAAGATCGTTCAGAAATGAAGTTTTTTTTAAAAAGTCGTGATTTTTCCGCTAAGGAACAAAAAACACCTGTTCATACTATTCTATTATCTATAAATAGGTAATTTACCTGCGGTTCGTGCAGGCATGAATAATCTTTCTAATCTTTTGAACAACATTTCCAATAATTGACTGACAGAAAAAACGTAAATTTTAGTAGGTTTTAAGAACATTTCAAAAGAAGTTAAATGATTTGATATCATCACATATCTCAATAATTTAAAATATATATTAAATGATTAAAAATATCTTGATATCTAATCATTTTTATCATTAACATAATTTATTATAATATATGTTTGATGATATAATTATCTTGTTTATACTGAGTGAAGTTTTTATGTGGCGATTAAACATATTTTTTTGATTTTTTTACATGAAAAATATAGAAATGATAATTTTATGGTTAGAATAACTCTTTTTTAAAAAAACAAATTATATAAAATTTCTCAATTATCAATATTAGTTATAAATAAGTTACGACAGTTAAAAATGTACACCACAACAACATAAATAAAAATTTTTAGAAATAATCTGCTTGTCCAGGTGAAATATTCACCACCTTTCGTTATTGCTACTTTATTAGTCTAACAAAATTTATAGAAGGAGAAAATAAATTTGAAACAACAACCAAATAATTGTTAACCCTTTTTTGAATTCATTCTTCATTAGATTGTTGCTCTCAAGGCCCTTTTAGATACTTCATCAATTAAACTTTAAGACTTTTTGAGAAATATGTATGTATAGTTGTTGCCTTATGTAAGTAAAGTAGATCAAATGTTGGATTCTAGACCCATGTTAAAAAAATATTCTCAAAGATTAAAAATGAGTCTAACTTAGATAACTCAAATGCTCAGCAATGACTTGAGACATAAAGGAAAACAAATTTATGTTAATAGACGTATCTTTTGTAGCTTAATATATTACTTTTATTCAAGGTTTTGTTTCATATTTTTCAAATTAAGCTTGCTGAAAATAGTCACAACTCGCACAAAAAATATTTAGTAGATCGGAATGAGAAGGGAAAAAGACATTAAAATGACGAAAAATTTGTCTAAGTGAGATCATATTCATACAAAACAAAAGTAATCAATACAATTTTAAGGAGACAGCAGAACACGAGAAAAAATATACATTAAATGGCGTAAACTTTGAGATATCCAATGATGATAACAAATAATTCTAACAAGAAAAGTTCTCTTGTTTTAAAATAACGTACTATGAAAATTGACTAACACATCAATCAACTTTCAATCCTTAAACTGCTCATAACATCTAGTGATAAAATTTAGTAAAAATAGATAACAACATAAAAATAATATGGGCATGCAAAGTTATTAACTCTCAGAGGATTTTCTAAAGAACACAAAATCTCAACCTTGTTGTGAAGAAATGACGTTGTTGATGAACAAATTGGGGATTTATAAGTTTTATTTTTATCGTACCTTAGACAATTCCAGTAGAGAAAACATGCTTGAATACTCTATTAACGTTTGTTATTTAATATGTACCAACAAATATGTATAACAACAATATTGCAGAAACATAAACAAGCAAATTTAAAACATGTACTCAAAAATACAATGAATAATATAGGCATAAATTAATATTTGTAAAAATATACGTGGATCTGTAACAATACAATAAATAGAATGAAAAAATTTGAGCCCACTGAATGCAGAGTGTCCCCTTAAGGAAATTATTCCCCCAGTACCTGAGATTTAAAAGAATATATCATCTTAGGAACAATTCTACTCACCAACGTATTGATACAATCAAATGGTGTCAGTAAGTCATTAAATAGGAACAAAGTACACAATTATTTAACTGTCCAAAAGAAGAAGAAGTTCAAAATTTTCATTGTTTTAAAATGAGAGGACATTCCACTATTTATAGACAACAAAAGGAAGTGTACAAAAATGCTTGTTGTGTATAATTTTTAAAACTTTAAGTTATCATCTACTGTTTTAAAAGCTTTCTTTATAATGTATATTTATTATTTCTTTATATTGAACTGAGTCAAACATCCCTAATTTTGAGTGTTTTTGTGTAACTTCTCGATACTAGAAAGAACAAGAAGGATGTTTAAAATCTGGAAATAGTTACTTTTGAAAAGAAAAAGGAACTATGGAAATTTTAAAACAAGTTAAAATGAGTTTTTGGTCAACTTTAAACGATCATAACTCCTAGTTCAGGATAATTTGGGCATGGTTCCAGATATTGTTGGAAAGCTCCTGGAATGATCTTTCCAACGCCGCCAAGTTGACGCAATTTCGAGTTTGTATGAGGAAGTTGTGTTGTTGGATTAAGGAAGTGTTCATCTGAATTTTTAAGGGGTACTTTTGTCTTTTTATTGTCCTATTATTTTAATCAATTTGTAGGAGTTTAATATGGATAAAATTAGATTTTTGTTAATTTTAGAATTGGTAATTTCATATTAGGGTTAAGGAGAAAGGAGAAGAGAAAAAAAGAAAGGGCAAATTCATCAAGATCAGTCAAGAAAGTTGGTATTTTCACCAAGGGATTATTTCTACCAGGTATATGAGGCTCTCATAACGTCGGGATCATTCTCACAGTGCCAAGCATATTTATTTTAGTTTAGTCTTGTCCTAAAATCACTTGAATGTTGATGATCTTGATACCTATTCTTGAATTCATATATTGTCCTTGAATGCTTGAGTTATGGTGTTTCTGAGTTCGTTACGTCACATTATAGATTCGATTTGATTTAGGCTCTTAGGTATATTTTTGGGTATCTTTATCTAAAAGTAATTTAAGAAAAAGAACCGAGTTGGGTGAATTGGGAAAGAAAAACGAAGAAGAAATTTTGATGGGCAAAATTTGAACATGGTGGCACGCCACGCGCCTATACCATAGTTAAAAAAATATGTTCCGCGTTACATTGTTGACACGAGTGTTCTGCCTCAAAAGACGTTTTTGAAACCCAGAATTTAATTATGCCTCCGCGTCGCAGATCCACATTCATATATTGATTTTCGATCTTTTCTCAAGTTTAGATAACTAGAATCATTCCTAAACATCATGAGATCTTTGCAATTACAAATCATTATCCTTGAATCCATAATTCAATCGATGGATTAGTTAAGAGTCAAGTCAAGAGCAGTTAAGAACAAATTCAAGAGAAGTCAATAGTCAAGTTAAGATAAATTCTTAAAGTTTTGAAAAGTATTTCACAAACGTTTTAACGTTGTTTTAATACATAATTTTTTATTTCAGTAAAGAGTAAAGTTGAAGTTATGTTCTTCAAAGATGTATATGAGAAATAAGTATTCCAAAGAGATTAAAAATGTTTTGACATTTAAATAAGAATGGAAACTGAGATTTCTAAAGAGCTTTTAGGCTAGTTTTGAATAAAGAGTAATCACTTTCTAAATGAAACAAGAGTGGAAACTGAAATTTCTAAGATAGCATTTGAGCTAAGTTTTTTTAGCACTAATCTCAAATCACAGAAAGAAGTATGTTTTAAAATATAAAGAGTCAGTATCCAATTATGGAGTAGTATTGAGCACCGATATGGGGGAACATTCAATGAACCCACTACCCCCATAAACCACGTAGCCATCTGTGATACCCTATGGGTTAACAATTATTCTTGGTACAATTTTAGAGGTTTAACAGTCTAAATTTAAGATTTTTTTTCTTCAGTTGTTACATCATTCGTGTTAAAAAAACATAGGTTTTAAGTTGAAATTGAAATGAACATATATTTCGTTTCTTTAAAAAAAACGTCCTAAATATTTATAAAAAAATTCATTAGTCATGATAAATTGTATGTGTTTTATATTGTATGAATTTTATAAATTATTAATAATTTAATAAAGATCGTAAGCCTAATAATGGCAAGAGATTATGTTATACACTACAAAAAACAGCGTTTAGCGACAAATATCTAGTGACAACCAAAAATTAATTGCTATCTAACGACGAATTAGCGACAAAATAATGTGTATGTTGCTAAAAAAACAAAAATAAATTTTGTATCCACACTAACGACAAACTAGTTATCAATTAGCAACAACAAGCCAAATTTGTGACTCTTTTTTTTGCGCCAAAAATTGGCGCCTTTATTTTGCAACAAAAATAGCGACATAAGCATGAAATATTTTTTCGTCGAAACTTAGCGATGGATGCAACAACGAATTGTTTGTCACTATACTTAAAAATAAATTTTAAGTCTTAGCAAAAAAATTATATCGTAGATAAAGACTTTTTATTAATTATTCTATAATAAAATAATATATATAGCGACAAATATATAATTTTGTAGCTAAGTTCGTTGCTTTTATTAAGTAAATATTAGGGATATTTTTCTTTCTTCCAGAACATGTTCTCTCTTCCAAAATATTGCGCTCTTGGAGACTTGGAGACTTCTCTTGAGAACTAACCCATCTTTATCAAGGTGACCATCGGCTTGGAGAGCTTGCTTATCAACAACTTTCCCTTTTCCTGTATTCTTTTTTAGAGTATTGCACTATGTAAGACACCTGATACTTGGAGAGCATCGATATTGTTGAAGCACATAGTACCAAAATCGCTAACTTCTAAAGCACTAGGAGAAATAGTTGCTTTCTTGTGAGGTTTTTCAGGTATGTGAATCTATTGTGTTCTTGAAAAGTTGACATCTTCTAGGGTTTCTTCATATGTTTGATTCTTATATTAAATTGAGTTGGTTACTTGTATTCACCTAAGATCTGCTAGTTCATTGCTTTAATTTGTTTGAAATCTGGTAGAATTCAGTAAAGTTCTGTGACCTCGTTTATGTTCGTGTCTCTTTATTTGAAATTGTAAGTGTCGGAGGAGTCTTGGAAGAGTAAATAGAGGTTCCTTTGTCTATTGTTCTTGTTTAAGGAGAAGTGTTCAAGCGTTCTTCTTCTCTGTACGTTGTTAGTTTATACTAGTTTGAATATCAAATTAGTCTCGCATATGAAGTATTTTATTAGTGATATTGTATACTGCCTATCTACTTCTTGTCCTTGGCAACATCTGTACACGTAATCATAAATACTAAGGATTTATAAGTAGGTATTTTCTGTTTTAGAAAGTTTTCACACAAATGTAAAAATGATGTGCTAGTTGTAAAAGTTAATATCATGGACGTTTCAAAACTCATGGACGTTTCTGTGCAAGTGGTGAAGATAAAAAGATAATATCACGTGATCATAAATGTTCTACCTTATCATTTAAACTATATTTTGTAGATATTGAAAGAGTGATGTGAGAATGGCATTTGATTCCATATTGCAATCTCACTTATACTTTCATGATCAGATCATACTATGTACTGTGTGCTTAGAAGAACTCCTTTCAGTTGTAAAATAGCGACTTGATCTTTGTTAAGACATAGTATCATCCTTTAATTAGAGAAAATGTTACTTAAATCATGTTACTGATGAGTGATTACTTTTTATAATAAATACTAAATTAACAAACTAACCATTTACAAAGAAGTCATAATTGAAATGGAATTAATTCTGGACAGAGTTGACAATCATAGTATATCATTGTCTTTGGCCTACTAGGTAGATAAGCATATGTACCCTTAACAGTGGTCCAAGAAAAATACACATTGTTGATTAACGTGAATAACTCATTCAATGAATCTATCCACTATGGATAATCTCTTAAGCATTTGTAAGACCCCGAAAATGACTTAGGATAACTATATCGTAACATGTTTTTCATGATTTTATAAGGTCCTAAATAGGTCTATTATATGGTATTGAGGCAGAGACTAAGATTTTAGGTGCATTGAAAGTCAAACGTCAAGGACGACCAAGACGTTCGACAACTAAGTCACCTATGTGCCTCATATGTGGTTTTACGTGTTTATGTGTGATTCATGAGATTATAAGGTCCTTAAATGAGTTAGTATATCATATATAGGAAGTGTGTCAAATTTCGTGGAATTTGGAGGTCAAACGTCCAAGAACGTCCATGACTTTCGAAAGTGTTGCCTTAAAATGACCTTATGTGTCTAAGCATGTTTCATCCTGTTTTACGTGATTGTTTTGGATGAAACTTATGTGAGAGGTGATAAACTCATATACGGTAATTTTTGGGTTGGAAACGTCCAGGCAAAAATCCCCAAGGACCAATTAAGGATCCTTGAGAAAGGACACAAACTTGAAGTCAAAATTGTCCCAGGCAGCCCCCAAATGACAGAAGCATCAACGGCTCGTGGGCCTATCGATGCCCCGTCGATGGGTGTTGTTGGTAGGGACTTATCCTGGAGAGTAGAGAGACCAAGTACAAGACTCATTCCTAGACCACAAACCAACAGGACGGTGCGTATGTCAAGGGACGGCCCGTAGGTTGGTGTCCGTCGATGGATTGTCTTCCTATGTGCAGTTCACTGCCAAGTTAGGGGTGAACTTGTAAAGTCACCCCACATCAAAATAAGAGTATTGGAGTTTTATTAGGGGTCTTTTTGGTATTTCAAATGTGTTTATAATCCTAAACACATTGAAGACTTCATTCTTCTAAATTAAATTCCCAAATCCCTTAGAATTCTCTCTAGGACTCCATTGAAGACCAAACTCAAGAAAGGGATTAAGGTGAAGAATTGAGTGGAGATTCTTCATCAAAGTGAAGAATTAGATTCATCAAGGTATGTATATTGATATTGAAACTCTCTTTATCAAAGAGCCCCAATTCTCAAGATGTTTTCTAAAGTTTTCAAAGTTAAATTGTCCAATTTCATGATTCTACCATGGATTTTTGCATTACTGATTTCTAAACATTGAATAATGAATTAATTGATATTGTATTAATGATTTTAACCTAAATTATCTATGAACCCATGAATTTTATGAACCCTAGTTTTTGACTAAGTTTTGGGTTAATTGATAGTGATCTAATGTTGATGAATTCTTATGTAGTTTTATGTGGGCTATTCGTTGATGTAATAGTTGTAGTAAATTGATATCTAGGTTGTATTAGATTTATGAATTTACATTGATTTGACCTAGCTCATTGATTATTATAGTTTTTATGTTGAATTGATGTTCATGGCCATTGGTGAGGGTCTTATGGTATTGAATTGGATCAGTTAGCATCAAGTTGAGGTGTTGAGGATGGTGTGGTGGTAATATGACCTATTTCCCTTATTTTGATGTTATTTATACTTCAATTATGTTGTTATTGGTATGGTCCACTTATGGTGACTATGTTATGTGCTTTACTTGCAATTGATGTGGCCTTCTCGGCGTTACTTTATGCAATATGATGATCATAACCTTGTCGGCACTACTTGAAGTAATGTTGCAATTTGTGTAGTTTATTATGTGAAGTATGATGATATCAATCTACATGTAAAGAAATGTGAAAGTATATGTGTTTTATTATGTAGGTGATATTGTTAGACTATGACTATGTGCTTATATGTGTAGTCTTAGAGTTGATGCATGATTGTTCCTACTTGACTATATGAGTATAATGGTTATATTGATGATATTTTAATAACGTATAGGGTGACATAAATATGATAAGGGTCATCCTAAGTGCTTAAGGAATGATACGATATATGTGATAAGGTGAAAGAATGTAGTATCTTGTTTGGTAGACTTGTGTCCCTTCCTTGATATATGAATGAATGTTATGAGATTATAATATGTCTGACTAGGTAGGCATAGTGCACCCTTGTCATGTATGAATGAAAGATATGTGAGACCTTAGAGGATGTTAAGAAGGTCATGTACGTGGTAAAGGTTATGTTATAATTGTTTTAAGTCGAGAGTCGTAATGGCATCCTTCATGTAAGGGAATGGTGGACTTAAGGTTAATTGGATAAAACGACATCATTTTAATCCTTAGGAAAGTCATAATGAGCTATCTTAGTCGCCATTGAAAGGAAGCCCTAGTGGACCTCTTTGGTAGGGTAAATGTGATTAGGTTATGAACTAGATAAAGGACCTCTTCATGTGATCCTTTAGTGTCAATTACTCTATTAAAACCAAGGCTAGCACCGAGTGATTATGCTATAGGAAGTAGCTCTACTTGAGAATGATAGTAGAGCGCAATGTAGCACTACTTGAAAATGAGACTAGAGTGCATAAAAGCCCTTCATATTCCTTAACCATGTGCCTACATGGGATGTGACCTAGTTCTACCCTTGGCAAGTAGAACATCCTCATCGGAATAGGTTAGAACTCCAGATTCCATATCTAGATATCATGGTCTATGTCCGTTATTGCCTATTCTCATCATGTGGGATAATTACTAGCATTAGAGTAGTTCTATGAAGTTTAGGTAGTTGTATGGGACACTATCTAGACATTGTACAATAGGCTTTGAAGGTGTTTGTTAGAGTCCCTACGTCTTGTCTAAGACCATTACTTTCATGTCCTTTATGTGATGTATGAGTTTTAATGAACTAATGACTTATGTTATGAAGTATGTAAATGGAATAAGTACTTATCTAGAGTAGTTAAGGATTGTCTAGTTAAGGTGTGAAAGGGGCATAGGAATGGTCACTTCGTATCTTACCTAGGTGAGTCTTAAGAAAGACTCTAGTTAGGGAAAATGTTGATTATGTGCACATAATCTGAACTTAGGAAGTCTTAAGGATTATTTAGGTAGTCTTGAAGAGGTCAATCATGGACGTTATCTTCTTGATTTACTTAAGTTAGTCTTTTGATAGCCTTTGATGAGGAAATTTCATATTATCTATATGTTGATATATTTGATGTTTTAAAATGTGTATGTGACTCATTATAAGTGTTCTTGAGGGCCATTTAGGTATGCTTAGGGAGGTTGTATAGGCAGTATCTCTTTGTGTGACTTAAGTGAATCTTAGGATAGCTTTGAGTTGTATAATTACATGATATAAGGTGTCTTGACTGAAGGAAGGCAATTTCACTGTTTAGTGAAGAGACTTCACTGTAACAATGAATTGACTCACTGTAAAGTGACTCTTAAGAATGTGATATTTAGTTTAATTGTTTCCTTATGTGTTTCTAAGTTGATATATGTTGTTCTTATGATTATATTATTATATTTTAATGAAAAGATGCATATTTCCAATAAATATCCGTTTTCATGATTTTTATGCATAATGTCATACTTAGTACAAGTGGTTGTACTAACTCCATGCTTTTATATATCGCTATTATTCTTGGTAAGTGAGGAGATTTTGGGAAGTGAAGACTTGGATTATAACATCATTCAAGAGAAGTTGAAGTATGTTCTCATTTGACTCGAAGGCATATATTTCTTTTCAGTTTTCATTTGAAGTATTGTAATAGACTAAGTATTTTTATATTAGTATTGAATTATGGGTCGTGTCCCAATTATTATGGTGTCTTAAGACGATGAGATGGAGACTTAGTATTTCCTATTGCTTTATATTAACGAGTTTTTAAAGACTATGATATGTTTAGTGAAAAGTTGTAATTCGGCACTACTTTTCACTATGTTTATGAGATGAATGATATGTAAGGTCTTGTACAAGACCTCTGAGTGGTCAAGTACGCCGGCCGCAATTTGAGATTTCCTCTAACTTCTAGGGTGTTGTTTCGGGATTTGACAAGCTTGGTATCAGACCATAGGTTTGTGAAAGTAGTATTAGGAATCGAAAAGTCTCATCAAGTCACATCTAGTAGCGTCTTGACCAGCTGTGTGAGTCACGATACATCTATAGGCGAAAGGCTCTATGACGATAGAGTTTCCCTTCTTTTCTACTCCTATACTGTACCGTAGAGTAAAAGTTATGGGTACTCTTTTCTTATGGTTTTCCTTGTGTTTCTAGGAAGATGAATACCAGGAGGAAACGGGCTTGGAGAGTTGAGGAGAATGAGCTGGAAGAGGAGATTCCTCCTCAAGTTGAGGAAGTTGAGAAAGTTCCTTAAGGTGGTCAAGGTGATCAAGTTCCTAATGTGCGAGGAGGTGATGATCCCCGGAACTGAGTAATAGGGATATTAGGGAGGCTTTACTTGCTTTAGACCGAGCCATGACTACTCAAGTGAATTTGAGTATGGTGCCTAGGGAGAATGTGGTGGAGAGCACTATGACCTCTAGGTTGAGAGATTTTGTGAGGATGAATCCTTCTATCTTTCTTGGCTCTAAGGTGGGAGAGGATCCCCAAGAGTTTATAGATGAGGCATACAAGATAGTGCATGCTATGGGACTGACATCTAGGGAGGAAGAGGAGTTTTCTTCGTATCAATTGAAAGATGTAGCTCAAGTGTGGTACACACAATGGAAAGGCAATAGGCTGGACGGGTTGAATCCTATTGAGTGGGAAGAATGTAAGGAAGTTTTTCTTGGTAAGTACTTTCCCCGTGAGATGAGAGAAGTTAAGGTAGAGGAGTTTATCAATCTCAAGCAAGGCAATATGAGTGTTGAGAAATACTCTTTGAAGTTATCTATGCCTTCCAAATATGCTCCCTCCCTTGTGTCAAATCCAAGGGATGAAATGAGTCGCTTTGTGATGGGAGTAGCCAACTTAGTAAGGGAAGAATGTCGTACGGCGATGTTACATGATTATATTACCGTAGCTAGACTCATGGTGTATGTACAATCAATTGAAGAATCTAACTTTTAGAGGATGGCTAGAAACTTTAAAATGGGTGGTTATAGTGACCATGAGAAAACTAGGGTTAAGAAGAGGGCTCAAACTCAAAAAGAGCCTAGGAGTGCTAAGGTGAAATTTGAGAAAGGAGGTGGTTCTCAAAATGAAAAGCCTACATGTGTCACCTGTGGATGAGGCACTGTGGGAAGTGTATAGCTGGTACTAGTGGTTGCTATGGTTGTGGTAAGGATGATCATAAGGTGAGAGATTGTCCTATCATTGCGGCTAGAGGAAGAGAAAATAAGCAAGTAGCTCCTAGTGTTAAAAAGGATGATGCTCCAACAAAGAGGCGTTTCTATGCACTCCGGACTAGAGGAGAGAAGCTAGATAATGGTGATGATGATGAGGGTAATTCCTTGCATTTTCTTTTAATGATATGAGTTCCTTCTAAGTGGGGGAGTATGGTTAGAAGATGGGATAGAATGATATAGAAGCACATTGTATGTGCATGATATTTAGGAGTTTTGTTGAAATTCAATTTCATTAACTTCATGCATTGTGTGTATTATGAAGCCATGATTATGTTGTAAGATATGTTTATTTGGTGTTACCTTTCAAAATAGAATGTTTATATCATGAATTGCCTAAAAGCTGCATTTTTGAAAAGATTGCTAAAAATCACTGTAGCATTGAACAGTTCATTGTTAAAATTATGAAAATTTGATTAATTGATTCTTTGGTCTAAAGTAGTTGTAATGTGGTTAGAACAAATGTATATGAGTATGATATTGAATGTAAAATGATTTTTTTATTTGGAATGAAGCATATGAGTTTTCTATCATGATGAGTTGAAGAATTGTATTCCAGTTTCTTATTGTGTTGTAAATCTCTTGACTATGTGAAATTGATGCTTTCTTCTTTATTATGTGTTATATGGTATGGTCATGAGCTTATTTTTTAAATCTCTATTCTTGGAAGTGTTCGGAGAGTGGCAAGTGTCATTCGAGGACGAATGTTGTCCAAGTGGGGGAGATTGTAAGACCCCGAAAATGACTTAGGAGAACTAGAGCCTAAACTGTTGTACATCATGGTCTAAGGTCATAAATAGTTCTATTATATGGTATTGAGTCAGAGTCTATGATTTTAGGTGCATTGGAAGTCAAACGTCAAGGGGACGACCAAGACGTTCAACAACTAAGTCACCTATGTGCCTCATATGTGGTTTTATGTGTTTATGTGTGATTATGAGGTTATAATGTCCTTATATGATTTATTATAGCATATATAGGCAGTGTGTCAAGTTTCGTGAACTTTGGAGGTCAAACGTCCAAAAACATCCATGACGTTCGAAAGTGTTGCCTTGAAATGACCTTGTGTGTATAAGCATGTTTCATCGAGTTTCACGCATTTGTTTTGGATGAAATTTATGTGATAGGTGATAAAATTGTATACGGTCATGTTTGGGTTGGAAATGTCCGGGAAAACATCCCCAAGGACCAACCAAGGGTCATTGAGGGAGGACCCAAACTTGGAGTCAAAACTGTCCCATGCAGCCCCCAAAACGATGGAGGCATCAACGGCTCGTGGGCCTATCGATGCCCTGTAGATGGGTGCCGTTGTTAGGTACTTAGCCTTTATAGGAGAGTTACCAAGTACAAAACTTAGTCATAGACCACGGACCAACAGGACGGTCCGTAGGTCAAGGGACGAGCCGTAGGTTGGTGTCCGTCGATGGACTCTCTACATACGTGCAGTTCACTTCCAAGTTAGGGGTGAACTTTTAATTTCATCCCACATCCAAATAAGAGTATTGGCGGTTTATTAGGATTCTTTTGGGTATTTCAAATGTGTTTATAAGCCTAAAACACATTGAAGACTTCATTCTTCTAAATCAAATTCCCAAATCCCTTAGAATTCTCTCTAAGACTCCATTGAAGTCCAAACTCAAGGAAGGTCATAAGGTGATGAATTGAGTGGAGATTCTTTATCAAAGTAAAGAATTAGCTTCATTGAGGTATGGAAACTTATCCTTGAAACTGTCTTCATTAAGAAGCCCCAATTCTCAAGATGTTTTCTAAATTTTTCAAAGTTGAATTATCCAATTTCATGATTCTACCATGGGTTCTTGAATTAATGATTTCTAAACATTGAATAATGATTTAATTCATATTGTATTGATTATTTTAACCTAAATTACCTCTGAACCCATGAATTGGATGAACCCAAGTTTTTTACTAAATTTTGGTTACTTGATATTGATCTAATGTTGATGAATTCTTATGTAGTTTTAAGTGGGCTATTAATTGATGTAATAATTTTAGTAAATTTATATCTAGGTTGTGTAAGATTAATGAAATTACATTTATTTGACCTAGTTCAATGATTATTATAGTTTTATGTTTAATTGATGTTCATGGTCATTGGTAAGGGCATTATGGTATTAAATTGGATGAGTTAGCACCAAGTTGAGGTGTTGAGGATGTTGTGGTTGTAATATGTCCTATTTACCTTATTTTTATGTTATTATACTTCAATTATGTTGTGATTGGTATTGTCCACTTATGGTGGTAGCGTTATGTGCTTTACTTGCAATTAATGTGGCCTTGTCGGCGTAACTTTATGCAATATGATGATCATGGTCTTTTTAGCACTACATGAATTAGTGTGGGTATATGTATAGTTGATTATGTGAAGTATGATAATATCTATCTACATGTTAAGCAATGTGAAAGTATATGTGTTTTATTGATGTTATGTAGGTGATCATGTTAGACTATGACTATGTGCTTATATGTTTAGTCTAAGAGTTAATGGATGATTATTCCTACTTGACTATATGAGTCTATAATGGTTAAATTGATGATATTTTAGTAATGTATATGGTGACATAAAGATGATAGTGCTTAAGGAATGATATGATATATGTGATAAGGTGAAAGAATGTAGTGTCTTGTTTGATTCACTTGTGTCTCTTACTTGATATATAAATGACTGTTATGAGATTATGATATGTCTTGACTAGGTAGGCTTAGTTAACCCTTGTCATGTATGAATGAAAGATATTTGAGACCTTACAGGATGCTAAGAAGGTCATGTACGTGGTAAAGGTTATGTTATGAATGTTGAAGTGGAGAGCCGTAATGGCATCCTTCATGTAAGGGAATGGTGGACTTGAGGTTAAATGTATCGAATGGCATCATACTAATCCTTAGGAAAGTCATAATGAGCTATCTAAGTCGCCATTAAAAGGTAGCCCTAGTGGACCTCTTTGGTAGGGTGAATGTGATTAGGTTATGAACTAGATATGGAACCTCTTTATGTGATCCTTCAGTATCAATTACTCTATGTGAACCAAGGCTAGCACCGAGTGATTATGTTATGGGAAGTAGCTCTACTTGAGAATGAGAGTAGAGCGCAATGTACCTCTACTTGAGAATGAGACTAGAGTGCATAAAAGCCCTTCATATTCCTTAACCATGTGCCTACATGGGATGTGTCCTAGTTCTACCCTTGGCAAGTAAAACACACTCGTCGGAGTAGTTTAGAACTTCGGATTCCATATCTAGCTATCATGGTCTATGTGGGTTATTTCCTAATCTCATCATCTGGGATACTTAATAGCATTAGAGAAGTTCTATGAAGTTTAGGTAGTGGTATGGGACGCTATCTAGACATTGCACAATAGGCTTTGAATGTGTTAGTTAGAGTCCCTAGGTCTTGTCTAAGACCATTACTTGAATGTCCTTTATGTGATACAAGAGTGTTAATGAATTTATGAACTAATTACTTATGTTATGAAGTATGTAAATGGAATAAGTACTTATCAGAGTAGTTAAGGGTTGTCTAGTTAAGGTGTGAACGGGGCATAGGAATGGTCACTTCGTATCTTACCTAGATGAGTCTTAAGAATGACTCTAGTTAGGGAAGATGTTGATTATGTGGACATGATACGAACTTAGGAAGTCTTAAGGATTATTTAGGTAGTCTTGAAGAGGTCAATCATGGACATTATCTTCTTGATTTGCTTACGTAAGTCTTTTGATAGCCTTTGATGAGGAAATGTCATATTATCTATATGTTGATATATTTGATGTTTTGATATTTTTCTGTGACTCATTATAAGTGTTCTTGAGGGTCATTTAAGTATGCTTAGAGAAGTTTTATGGGCGGTCTCTCTTTGTGTGGCTTAAGTGAATCTTAGGATAGCTTTGAGTTGTATAATTAAATTCTATAAGGTGTCTTAATTGAAGGAAGGCAATTTCACCGTACAGTGAAGAGACTTCACTGTAACAATAAATCGACTCTTTGTAAAGTGACTCTTAAAAATGTCATGTTTAGTTTAAATGTTTCCTTATGTGTTTCTAAGTTTATAAATGTTGTTCTTATCATTATATTATGATATTTTAATGAAAAGATGGATATTTCCAATAAATGTCCATTTTCATGATTCTTATGCATAATGTCATACTTAGTACAAGTGGTTGTACTAACTCCATGCTTTTATCTATCTCTATAGTTCTTTTTAGGTGAGGAGCTTTTGGGAAGTGAAGACTTTGATTATAGCATTGTTCAAGAGAAGTTGCAGTATGTCCTCATTTGACATTAGGGCATATATGTCTTTTATGTTTTCATTTGAAGTATTGTAATAGACTAAGTATTTCTATATTAGTATTGAAGTATGGGTCGTGTCCCAAATATTCTTGTGTCTCAAGATGATGAGATTGACACTTAGTATTTCCTACTGCTTTATATGAATGAATTTTTAAAGACTATGTATGATATGTTTAGTGAAAAGTTTCAATTCCGCACTACTTTTAACTATGTTTATGCGATGAATGATATGTAAGGGCTTGTACAAGACCTCCGAGAGGTCAAGTATGCCGGTTGCAATCCGAGATTGCCCCTAACTTCTAGGGTGTTGTTTTAGTATGTGAAAATCTTAGTATCAAAGAACAGGTTTGTGAAAGTAGTATTAGAAATTGAAAAGTCTCATCAAGTCACGTCTAGTAGAGTCTTGACCATCGGTGTGAGTCGCGACACATCTATGGGAAAGATTCTATAAGACGATAGAGGTTCCCTTATTTTCTACTCTTATGTTGTGTCTTAGAGTAAAAGTTATGAGTACTCTTTTCTTATGGTTTTCCTTGTGTTTCTAGGAAGATGAATATGAGGAGGACACCAGCTAGGAGAGTTGAGGAGAGTAGATGCAAGAGGAGATTCCTCCTCAAGTTGAGGAAGTTGAGCAAGTTCTTCAAGGTGCTTAAGGTGCTCAAGTTGATCAAGTCCCTAATGTGGAGGAGGTGATGATCCCCCGGAGTTGAGTAATAGGGATATTAGGGAGGCTTTTCTTGCTCTATCCCGAGTCGTGACTACTCAAGTGAATTTAGTGCCTAGGGCTAATGTGGTGATGAGCACTGTGACCTCTAGGTTGACAGATTTTGTGAGGATGAATCCTCCTATCTTTCTTGGCTCTAAGGTGGGAGAGGATCCCCAAGAGTTTATACATGAGGTGTACAAGATAGTGCATGCTAAAGGAGTGACATCTAGGGAGGAAGCGGAGTTGGCTTCGTATCAATTGAAAGATGTGGCTCAAGTTTGGTACACACAATCAAAAGGCAATAGGCCGGAGGAGTTGGGTCCTATTGAGTAGGAAGAATTTAAGGATGTTTTTCTTGGTAAGTACTTTGCCCGTGATATGAGGGAAGTTAAGGTAGAGAGGTTTGTCAATCTCAAGCAAGGCAATATGAGTGTTGAGGAATACACTTTGAATTACTCTAAGTTGTCCAAATATGCTCCCTCCCTTGTGTCAAATCCAAGGGATGAAATGAGTCACTTTGTGACGGGAGTAGCCGACTTAGTAATGGAAGAATGTCGTACGGCGATGTTACATGATGATATGACTGTAGCTAGACTCATGGTGTATGCACAATCAATTGAAGAGTCTAAACTTAAGAGGATGGCTAGAAACTTAAAAAGGGGTGGTTCTAGTGACCATGAGCAAACTAGGGTTAATAAGAGGGCTCAAACTCAATAAGAACCTAGGAGTTTTAAGGTGAAATTTGAGAAAGGAGGTGGTTCTCAAAATGAAAAGCCTACATGTGTCACTTGTGGAAAGAGGCACTGCGGGAAGTGTCTAGATGGTACTAGTGGTTGTTAAGGTTGTGGTAAGGATGATCATAAGGTGAGAGATTTTCCTATCATTGCGGCAAGAGGAAGAGAAAGTAAGCAAGTTGCTCCTAGTGTTCCAAAGGATGATGCTCCAACAAAAAGGCGTTTCTATGCACTCCGTACTAGAGGAGAGAAGCCGGATGATGGTGACTATGATGAGGGTAAGTCCTTGAATTTTCTTTTAGTTATATGAGTTCTTCTGAGTGAGGGAGTATGGTTAGAAGATGGGATATAATGATATAGAAGCATATTGTATGTGCATGATGTTTATGAGTTCTGTTGAAATTGAATTTCAATTAACTTCTTGCATTCTGTGTTAATGAAGCCATGATTAATATGTTTATATGGCGTTACCTTTCATAATAGCATGTTTATATCATGAATTGCCTAAAAGTTGCATTTTTGAAAAGATAGCTAAATATCACTGTAGCATTGGACAGTTCACTGTTAAAATTTTGAAAATTTGACTTATTGATTCTTTGGTCTAAAATTTTTGTAATGTGGTTAGAACTGATGTATATGAGTATGATATTGAATATAAAATGAGTTTGTTATTTGGAATGAAGCATATGAGTTTTCTAGCATGATGAGTTATAAAATTATTTTCTAGTTTCTTGTTGTGTTGTAAATCTCTTGACTGTGTGAAATTGATGTTTTCTTCTTGATTATGTATTATATGGTATGGTCATGAGATGCTAGTTAAATCTCTATTCTTGGAAGTGTTCGGAGAGTGGCGAATGTCATTCGAGGACGAATGTTGTCCAAGTGGGGGAGATTGTAAGACCCCCAAAATGACTTAGGCGAACTAGAGACTAAAATGTTTGTCATGATGGTAGAAGGTCCTAAATAGGTCTATTATATGGTATCGAGGCAGTGTCTGAGAGTTTAGGTGCATTGGAAGTCAAATGTCAAGGGACGACCAAGACGTTCGACAACAAAGTCACCTATGTTCCTTATATGTGGTTTTATGTGTTTACGTGTAATTCATGAGATTATAAGGTCCTTAAATGAGTTATTCTATCATATATAGGCAGTGTGTAAATTTTCATGGAGTTAGGAGGTCAGACGTCCAAGAACGTCCATGACGCTCGAAAGTGTTGCCTTGAAATGACCTTGTGTGTCGAAGCATGTTTCGTCGAGTTTAGCATGTTTGTTTTGGATGAAATTTATATGAGATTTACTAAACTCGTATACAGTCATGTTTGGGTTGGAAACATCCAGTCAAAATCCCCAAGGACCAACCAAGGGTCCTTGAGGAAGGACCCAAACTTGGATACTGTCCCAGGCAGCCCCCAAACGACAGAGGCATCAACGGCTCATGCGCCTATCGACGGCCCGTTGATGGGTGATGTTGGTAGGTACTATCGTGTAGAGGAGTGGGACCAAGGACAAGCCTCAGTCCCAGACCATGGACCAACATGAAGGTTCGTAGGTCAAGGGATGGCCCGTAGGTTGGTGTCCGTCGATGGACTGTCTTCCTGCGTGCAGTTCACTGCCAAGTTAGGGGTGAACTTGTAATTTCACCACACATCCAAATAAGAGTAGTGGTTGTTTATTAGGGGTCTTTTGGGTATTTCAAATGTTTTTATAAGCCTAAAACACATTGAACACTTCATTCTTCTAAATCAAATTTCCAAATCCCTTAGAATTCTCTCTAGGACTCCATTGAAGTTCAAACTCAAAGAAGGGCTTAAGGTGAAGAATTGAGTGGAGATTCTTCATCAAAGTGAAGAATTAGATTTATCAAGGTATGGATATTGATCCTTGAAAATCTCTTCATCAAGGAGCCTCAATTCACAAGATGTTTTCTAAAGTTTTCAAAGTTGAATTGTCCAATTTCATGATTCTAACAAGGGTTCTTGCATTAATGATTTCTAAACATTGAATAATGATTTAATTAATATTGTATTGATTATTTTAATCTACATCACCTATGAACCCATGAATTGGATGAACCCTAGTTTTTGACTAAGTTTTGGGTTACTTGATATTGATCTAATGTTGATGAATTCTTATGTAGTTTTATGTGGGCTGATTTATTAATTGTAGTAAATTGATATATAGGTTGTTTCAGATTCATGAATTTACATTGATTTGACCTAGTTCATTGATTATTATAGTTTCTATGTTGAATTGATGTTCATGGCCATTGATACGGGCCTTATGGTATTAAATTGGATGAGTTAGCATCAAGTTGAGGTGTTGAGGATGTTGTTGAGGTAAGATGCCCTATTTCACTTGTTTTGATGTTATTTATTATTCAATTACGTTGAAAATCGTATGGTCCACTTATGGTGGCGGTGTTATGTGTTTTACTTGCAATTGATGTGGCCTTGTCGACTTTACTTTATGCAATATGATGATCATGGCCTTGTCAGCACTACTTGAAGTAATGTGGCTATATGTGTAGTTGATTATGTGAATTATGATAATGTCTATCTACATGTTAAGCAATGTGAAAGTATACGTGTTTTATTGATTTTATGTAGGTGATCATGTTAGACTATGACTATGTGCTTATATGTGTAGTCTTAGAGTTGATGCATGATTGTTCCTACTTGACTATATGAGTCTATATGGTTATATTAATGATAGTTTAGTAATGTATAGGATTGCATAAAGATGATAAGCGTCATTCTAAGTGCTTAAGGAAGGATATGCTATATGTGATAAAGTGAAAGAATGTAGTGTCTTGCTTGGTAGACTTGTATCCCTTCCTTGATATATGAATGAATGTTATGAGATTATGATATGTCTTGACTAGGTAGGTTTAGTGCACCCTTGTCATGTATGAATGAAAGATATGTGAGACCTTAGAGGATGTTAAGAAGGTCATGACGTGGTAAAGGTTATGTTATAATTGTTAAAGTCGAGAGTCGTAATGGCATCCTTCATGTAAGGGAATGGTGGACTTAAGGTTAATTGGATAAAACGACATCATTTTAATCCTTAGGAAAGTCATAATGAGATATCTTAGTCGTCATTAATAGGTAGCCCTAGTGGACCTCTTTGGTAGGGTGAATGTGATTATGTTATGAACTAGGAAAGGAACCTCTTCATGTGGTCCATTAGTGTAAATTACTCTATGAAAACCAAGGCTAGAATCGAGTAGTTATGTTATGGTAAGTAGGTCTACTTGAGAATGAGACTACAGCGCTATGTACCTTTACTTGAGAATGAAACTAGAGTGTATAAAAGCCCTTCATATTCCTTAATCATGTGCCTACATGGGATGAGTCCTAGTTCTACCCTTTGCAAGTAGAACACCCTCATCGGAGTAGGTTAGAACTCCGGATTCCATGTCTAGCTATCATGGTCTATGTCGGTTATTGCCTATTCTAATCATGTGGGATACTTACTAGCATTAGAAAAGTTCTATGAAGTTTAGGTAGTGGTATGGGACGCTATATGGACATTGCACAATAGGCTTTGAAAGTATTAGTTAGAGTCGCTAGGTCTTGTCTAAGACGATTACTTGAATGTCCTTTATGTAATGTATGAGTCTTACTGAACTAATGAACTAATAACTTAAGTTATGAAGTATGTAAATGGAATATGTACTAATCTAGAGTAGTTAAGGGTTGTCTAGTTAAGTTGTGAAGGGGGCATAGGAATGGTCACTTCGTATCTTTCCTAGATGAGTCTTAAGAATGACTCTAGTTGGGGAAGATGTTGATTATGTGGACATGATCCGAACAAAGGTACTCTTTAGGATTATTTAGGTAGTCTTGAAGAGGTCAATCATGTACGTTATCTTTTTGATCTACTTCAGTATGTCTTTTGATAGCCTTTGATGAGGAAATGTCATATTATCTCTATGTTGATATATTTGATGTTTTGAAGTGTGTATGTGACTCATTATAAGTGTTCTTAATGGTCATTTAGGTATGCTTAGGGAGGTTGTATGGGCGGTCTCTCTTTGTGTGACTTATGTGAATCTTATGATATCTTTGAGTGGGATAATTACATGTTATAAGGTGTCTTAATTGAAGGAAGGCAATTTCATTGTACAATGAAGAGACTTTACTGTAACAGTGAATCGACTCACTGTAAAGTGACTCTTAAAAATGTGATGTTTAGTTTAAATGTTTCCTTATGTGTTTCTAAGTTTATAAACGTTGTTCTTATGATTATATTATGATATTTAAAGAAAAGATGCATATTTCCAATAAATGCCCGTTTTCATGATTTTTATGCATAATATCATACTTAGTACAAGTGGTTGTACTAACTTCATGCTTTTATCTATCTCTATAATTTTTGGTAGGTGAGGAGCTTTTGGGAAGTGAAGACTTGGATTATAGCATCGTTCAAGAGAAGTTGAAGTATGTACTCATTTGACTCGAGGGCAAATATGTCTTTTATGTTTTCATTTGAAAGTATTGTAATAGACTAAGTATTTCTATATTAGTATTGAAGTATGGGTCGTGTCCCAAGTATTCTTGTGTCTTAAGATGATGAGATTGAGATTAGTATTTTCTATTGCTTTATATGAAAGAGTTTTTAAAGATTATGATATTATTGGTGAAAAGTTTTAATCCCGCACTACTTTTCACTATGTTTATGCGATGAATGATATGTAAGGGCTTGTACAAGACCTCTGAGAGGTCAAGTACGCCCATTGCAATCCGAGATTGCCCCTAACTTCTAGGGTGTGGTTTCGGGATGTGACAATAACACAAACCATAAGGTGCATTGATGCCCAGGAAGCCATTCTTGAAATAAAATTAAATTCATCTAACATATTTTTCGAAAACTGAGGCAGTAGTAGTATGTTCTATTTTATTTAGGAAAAACTATTTATTGTATTGAGACTTTTTTAGAGTCGCCACTTAATTTTTAAAGAAAAATAAAGAAAACTTAGTTTTCAAGAGACTAAAACAGTAAATCTAGTGAAAACTTTTAAAGGAGATTCGACGATTCTTATTAATATTTTATGAAGGTTTTTACGACACCTAAAATATTTGCTAACTCACAATTATCCGGCAACTAACTTATTGGCTAAAATAACTAACTTATTTTTGAGAAAAAAAATTATCTAGAGTTTTTTTTAAAAGTGAAGTATTAATTTACAATCTAAGTGAGATTTGAATCGCAAAATTTATTTTAGGTTTATTTACTTGGTTGATTTAATTAAATCGTTAAAACGATATAACGTCTCGCGGGGAATTTAATCTTTTAACCCTAATATTAAAAACAATTAACAACAAGTAAACACGCGGTAAAGTAAAAGATAGAGAGAGAGAGAGTTGGCATCCAAACCCGATTTCTGTCCGCTTGGATCGGTATTTGGACTCATTTCGTTTTGGGCTTTTGGTCCACTTTAATTATCTTTCCTAAACTAACAAGATAATAATAATACAAAATGACAAGGGCTTAGGCCCAAAATAACAAAAGTACAAAAATCTTGAGAATAAATGTGGGTTTTTCTGGCCCAATCTCTTCAACTTCTCGATTTATTTCGAATTCCTTCAACTTCGAGACTTGTAACTTTCCCTCCTTTTCACTCGAACAAGTAAGGCTGACGCGATACTCGAAAATGCAAGGAGGTGATGAAAAGAGTCCAATTTGGACTCCGCAAAGCATCACATGTAAGAAAAAAGTGAAAGAAAGAAAATTAGTACTCTCTTGAATGTCTTCTAAAAACAAAGATACATAAAAACATTACTCAATGCATATGTTTGAAGGAATATGGTAATTAACGAAGTATTTCAACTTCCATTTGGCTCCCGAACAGAAAAAAATGTCATGTTTATACCAAAAATGTCATGTTTATACCAAAAATGTGAAAATCAGGGAGATTTTGACAAATCCACATGCATGAAGCAAATTAAAATAAAACCTTGAGGCCTACTTCCCCGTCATGCAAGAATTAAATCAAACTACATGAATATTTAAGTTCATATGAGCTTAATGAGTTTAGCACTTGGAAATTTCAAACAGTAACATATGATTGAAAAAATTGCACGAGTACAATTCAATTTTTTTTCACATAACCAACTGATATATCACAATTAGAACAAGAGGTAATAACCAACTAAACAAGCACATTTCATATTTGCTTGAGAATGGACTAAGATTCACACTTATTTGTATTCACGGAGAGAAAAACATGCTATCATAAAATAAGTACGTCATAACGACATTTAATTACCAAAAAGAGGCCAATATCTGAATCTTAAATACTAAACTAATCATCAAAGTCCATGACTAAACAACAAGTAATCAACTGGAACTAAAGAAGATGAGAAATTGATCAAACTCATAAAGCTAGATTTAAATTAATATAATCCCTTTGAATTAGTTATAAAACGGTGAACAAATACTAAGATAAGACAAGCTACTACACATGTATACAATTATAAGAACTCATACTTTCGATGAGGTCCAATTTAAGAAGACTTGAAGAGATCAAGATTAAGAACAGGTAGTCGAAGAAAAAAATAAAATAAAATAAAATGAGAATGGCAACCAGCATGACTCTTGAAAATAACAGAACCTCACACTGAAACACAAATTTGGTGACAAAACAGGAATGAAACTGCGATGGACTGAGAGGATAGTTTAGTAGCCATCCAAATAAATACTAAAATCGTATAGTACTCTGATGAGTACGAGAGGTTGTTGATAGTGACTCGAATGACCAACTTCAAAAGGCTAAAACATACCAATGTTCGAAATAGGACATAAATAATAATCAAGTTATATTAGAATGGATAGAAAACTATAATATTAATCCAATATCAAAGATACTCTAACACTCCGAATCAAACGGAAAAGAACATCAGACCAGAACATGAGCAAACAGAAAAGAAACAGAACCAAAAGTCATCAAACTCAGCTCAAACCAAAAGAACATAGACTACTCAAGCTGAACTAGATCGAGAATAAACTGATTTTTCAGAATAAAACCAAGCTAATTGAAACTAGGAAGTAAATTTAGAATAGCAGTCCATTGCTTCAATCACAAAACTCATAACTCACTTAATTATAAAATAACAAAGAAAAGCTAAAGCATAGAAGAAAGTCAATTTTACCCCTTACGGAGAAGCGAGCCGAGACGATGAATTTGAGCAGAACTTCCACCACCACAATGTAAATTCCGAAAACTTCAGCGAGCTCCGAAGATGCATGAAAGAAGAAACATAGGCCAAGAGACTCAAATCCTTTTGTATTATAATCGAGAATGCTTTTTTTGTTCAAGTTTTGACTCTAGACCTCAGAAAATCGTTGTCTATCAACTATCATATTCTCTACCTCCTTTTATATTCCAGCTCTCATCCCCCAACCTCTAACTAACAGTGAATAAGATGGAGGTTTTTATATGGGGAAAATTAGGCAGATTTTGAAAGGGGGAAACAGGATAGATCTTTTTCCAAATTCCAAATTCCAAAATCTCCACCCCCCAAAAAAAATAATAAGATAAGGCTGCCAGCTTTGTACCAATACCTGTACAATTCTCAACGGAATAATGATGACAGACGTCTGATTCGAAGCAAAGGATGAAAGAGGCGAGAGATTTCGATACCTGGTTCCATCCGCTAAAACAAGGGAGACACACGTGCAAGGGCTCGGGTTGATTTCGCTGGACACGTTTCTGTTTCTTCACGAGGAAGAAGAAACAAAGTTGGGGTGGGTATCGTTTTGGCGTTGTACTGTTGTTGTATTTTATGTTGTAATGGATGGGTTTCTTTTGGAATTGGGTAATAATGATGGGTTGGTATTTGATTGAGAATGGGCTGATGAAAAATAGTGGGCTTAGGAAGGGTAAATTAGGTGGAAGTGTAAATTAGGTATATAGCATTTTATATAGTCATATTCTCAAGTTATAGCATAAGAGTTTGATTTTTATTGTATAACATTTAATATATCAAGTTATAGCTTTTTTTAAAAGAAAATAATGTTAATTTTAATTTAGATAGTAAAAAAAACAAAAAAAAATGAATTAATTTATATTAATGGGGACGGACTGTAAATTCGTTGGCAATATGTCTACGCTGGTTCAAATCCAGCTCGGCCCAATAATTCGCCAATCCGCCATGAGATGATATAACTCCCTTTGTACTTCAGAAATACCCGATCCGGAGATAAAAAAGAATCAAATTTTCTGCTAGATCCCGTATTTCCCTGGGATTGTAGTTCAATTGGTCAGAGCACCGCCCTGTCAAGGCGGAAGCTGCGGGTTCGAGCCCCGTCAGTCCCGACGGATCCAATAAATATATCAAAAAATCTCTCCCTTTTTCTGAAGGGGACCGGGGGAAGAATTCCATTGTCAAAGCAAAGGGGAAATCCTTATTTCTTTTTTCTTTCCTTTTGGTAGGAGAAAGACATATGCGGTTGGATTGTGCACATTTTAAGGGATTTAAAAATATTTTAATTATAGATAGACACCATAAATGTCTCAATTCGTTTTAAATTCTAATAAGTAATGATTTTAATCCTTAAAAAACTCTAATTTGTTATCTTCTTTTCTTAAACGTGCATTGTTTGATTTTTTTTCAGAAAGTGAGGATTATTCTTATATTTGAATATTGATATATTTTTTTGTTTTTTTTTTTGAAAAATAATTAAAATTTGACGTTGAAACGTTTAGATTTGATTTGATGGAGAAAATTGTGTCAATTTTAATTAAACATGGTGGCAAATGGAATTCATCAGGTTAGTTTTTATTTATGATTTGTTATGTTTGAGTATAAATTATTGGTTGTAATTATATATATTTTTTTGTTGTCATGTATGGAATGTGTCGTTTTTTTTTTAATTCTGTTATATTGCAGATATTGATTTGATGTATTTTTTGTGATACAATTACGATGTGTTTCTGATACTAAATATTACGTAATAGTAATTTTCTTTTGATGTGTAATTAAAATGAAGATTAGTGTGATAATTGATTACTGGAGAAAATACAAAAATTTACAGATTTTGAATCAATTTACAGTTTTTATTGTGAAAAAATTATGAACAAAGTCTGACAATTTGTATTAATATCGTTTGAACGTTATATGAAATGTGAATTTTTGGTAAAAGCTATTCCATATTATATTTAAATTGTTAGGTGTTAAAATTTTGTATATTGGTGAAATACGAAAACTGTATTTTTTATGTATGTAACGTATCAACATATTGTATGAAATATGTATGAAAGCCCATTTTTTTGATTGTATATATCAATGATTGATTTGTTATATATATATGAATTCTGTATAAAGGTTGGATTAATTGTGTATTAAATTTTTATTAAATTGTATAAATTGTGTATGAAAGTGCATTTTAGATTGTATGAAGCAGTGAATTGTATAGTATTTGTGTATGAATTGATTTTTCATACTTGATATGTTTCATATATATGAATTGTGTATAAACATTGTATTAAGTGTGTATTAAATTGGATTTTTTTGTTGTATATATCAGTGAATTGTATATAAATTGTGTATGAATTGTATATGAATTTTGTATGAATAATTTTATTATGTGATGCACTAAATGTAATTTTAATGTTGTGAAACAGGAAAATACGTCGACTTTGAGATGGAGGGCATCCTATATGATACTTCTACTCTTTATATTGGTTTAGTTAATGTTATAGTAACTCAACTTAATATAGAAGAAAATATAAATTTTGTTGAGATAAAATATATTGTTAGCGAAATGTGTCCACCTATTAAAATTCATACTGATGTTGGGGTAAAGGTTTTTCTAGATCAGATGAGGGTGAATTTGGATTTCTTTACAAAATATCCATTATGCATCACTTTGAAAGATCGTGAGCAGTTTAACGAAGGTCATAGAGTTATAATTACTGATAGAATAAATTATGATGTTAGATTATCACAGACTAACATAGATTTATACTCCAATAATTCTATCTGTTTGATCGGAATGGATTTAGATGGAGTTGTCAATGATAATAGTGAAATAGATAATGATATAATATGTGACCATTCCAACCTATTTGTAGCTGATAATCAGATTTATAATAATAAAGAAACCGTTAAGGATGTTATGAGGCATGTTGGACTTGTTGAAAAATTCAGTTTTCGGGTTGCGCGTTGTAATGCATCTAAGTAAGTGTTCAAGAAAATTTTAATTTTTTTATTTTTTTTATTTCACTGTATATAATTGTAATGTATATTTTCTTAAATTTTGAAACAGTTATCACCTGAATTCTATTTCTAAAACTTGTTCTTGGATGATGAGGGCATCTAGTTTGAATAAATCAAATTTATTCAAAGTTAGAAGGTATATTGCTCAGCACACATGTTCTGTTAGAGAAAGAGTTTATGCCAGACGTCAAGGGATAACTGAAGTTGTAGCTGTCTTGATAATGGAGAAGTATATTGATCCATCTAAGGTATATACTCCAAAAGATATAGCTGATGATATGTTGAAATTGCATGGCGTTTCTTTGACGTACATACAGGCATGGAGAGCTAAAGAAAAGCAGTAAAGTTGGTGCGCGGAGATCCAGCAGAGTCTTATGCAAGATTACCTGGTAATTTCGAAATACGAATAAATTTAAATATTACTCATTGAGTTGTACTGTTATGTTTTCGTGTATTCTTTATGTATAAAATAAGTATATTTTATGTATGAATTGGACTGTTAT
Organism: Solanum pennellii; assembly: GCF_001406875.1. Lineage (NCBI taxonomy): Eukaryota > Viridiplantae > Streptophyta > Magnoliopsida > Solanales > Solanaceae > Solanum > Solanum pennellii. The sequence continues at coordinate 30,304,985 of NC_028647.1, read as the reverse complement.
TTTCAGGTTATTTTTACATTTTGGAGCAAACATATCCAGGATCTGTTTTGAAAATTAAAAGGAAAGAAGGTGATACATTTTTATACGCATTTGTTGCGTTAGAAGCTTGTATTAGAGGTTGGGAATATTGTAGGCCAATTGTAGTTGTTGATGGTGCGGCATTAAAATGTTCATATGGTGGTACACTGTTAACTGCCAGCACAATGGATCCGGGAGGTAAATTATTATCCTATTTAATTTTCTGATTATATAATATAATGAAAAAATATATAAATGGTATTTCTGATTTGTGTGATATTTTTTTTATAATAATGAGCAGGTCATATACTTCCGTTGGCGTATGCGATAGTAGATTCTGAAAACGATGCTTCATGGACTTGGTTCTTTGAGCAGTTTAAAGAAGCATATGGAGTTAGACAAAATATGTGTTTTATGTCGGACCAAAATGAAAGCATATTTAAAGGGACTGCAAATGTATATCCTGAATCAGAACATTATGCATGCATATGACATCTGTCAGTCAATGTGTTGAAGAATTTCAATAGAAATACTGAAGATTTGAAGATTTTGTTCTTTTCATTGGCAAAAGCTTATACAAAACAACAGTTTGAGACAATTATGGGAAGAATAGATCAGATAGATACGCGCATACGACCATACTTGTTTGATATTGGTTATAGCAAATAGTCAAGAGCTTACTCGAATCGTAAGCGCACATGGACCATGACTTCAAACATCGCGGAGTCATTGAATAATGTTAACAGGTTAGCAAGGAGGTTACCGGTGATTTCACTTCTTGAGTTTATGCGGGTAACAATTCAGAGGTGGATTCACAAGCATAATGAGGAGGCTGATAAGACAACATCTGATCTGACAAAAAAATATGATATTTATCTACAGAAAAGTATTGTGTTGTCGCGCAATATGAGGGTATGTGTTTCACTGTATTGTATTTTTACTTCTAAATATTTAGTGGCATGTATAATTTTTTTTTTTTTTACATAGGTGATACCTTCAACTGTTGATCTGCATGCTGTAGCTGAAGGAGCAAAGAAATACATAGTAAATTTGAACACAAGGATGTGTAATTGAGGAAGATTTCAACATTATGAGATACCGTGTGGTCATGCAATTGTTGTTCTCCGGTACAGGAAGTTACATGAAGCAGATTTCTATTCTGCTTTTTACAGCCTCAAGAATTTCAGAGATGCTTATGCCATTCCTGTAGAGCCTATCCCGTGCGAGAGTACATGGGATATACCAAGTTATATTTCAGAGCCTAAAATGATGCCACCCGGTCCAAAAAGATCAGCGGGAAGACCCAAATTTGAACGCTGGAAGGGGTTCACTCATGTGAAATTCAAGAGGACAAAAAGCACATGCAGTAGATGCCATCAAGTTGGACACAATAGGAAGATATGTTCAAATTATCCTGTACAAAAACAATGATTTCCTACTGTCACATTTGTGTTTTTGAGTATTTACATTGTTATAACATTTTTTTTTGAATCATATTACTTTTCATACAAATGTCATACATTGTAAATACAACTTTTCATATATTAACATTCGTTGCCATTAATAAGTCATATAATATTCATATAGTATGCATACAGTTATTGCATATTGAATGAGGACTATATACAAAATTTATACATTTATACAAGCAATAGTTGCATATAAAAATAATGTATGTTTATGTTCTACATATCAAATTATAATATGATATAATTCATAAATTTTTCATACAGTATTCATACCAGTAATATAAGTAACATTTGTTTCTGTTTGTATTTGAAAGTATACAGTATTCATATAGTATTAATACAAAATAAATTTATGCAAAAGTCATACACATTTATCATGGTATAATTATATATTTATTCATATTGTCATGTTGAATCATATGTCAGTACTATTTTCATATAATTTTCATACATTATGCATATAAGAATTTATATGATATAATTCATACATTTTTCATACATTATTCGTACCAGTAATATAAGTAACATTTGTTTCTGTTTATATTTGAAAGTATACAGTATTCATATGGTATTCATACAAAACAAATTTATGCAAAAGTCATACACATTTATTAAGGTATAATTATATATTTATTCATATTGTCATGTTGAATCATATGTCTGTACTATTTCATATATTTTTTATACATTATGAATATAAGAATTTAACATTACATATTCAAAAGTGCAATTTATACAAATATCATACACATTTAACATTTATAAAATATATATTGAAGCAGACTGTCATTTATATAAAAATTTTAAAACAAAATAGTATATATATAACATTTGTCTATGTTCTATATATCAAATTATAATATGACATTCATAATTCATATAATGTTCATACATGATTCATACAATGTTCCTATATTTTCTTGTTGCGTTCAAAATTTATACAAAGTGACACACATTTTTTAATTAGTAATAATTTATATAAAACCATCAGTATTCATAATAAAAAACTGAAAAATTACATAAATTGTTCATAAGTTAAAAAAACAAGTCATTCAAAAAAATGTACATTGTGCCATAAAGATTTCTACTTCCTGTTACGTAATTTTGGAGTAGGATAATTGGTGGTGTCCATAACTTGTTCTTTATGAGTTCAAGGTCCACCCTTCTTGGTAGCAACTGTTCCTGTAACTTCACTTTCACTTATTGCGCCTTCATCATTCTTTGATTTTGCATAATGCCAAAGTAATGTACCATATCTTTGACGATGATATTTTGAATCAATATCAATATGAGATATATCAAAAACACCATTGCTCATGTATTCGGCAAAGAGAGATGTGTATAGACCACAATCACTGTAAAAAAATTGAAATAATAAAAATTTTGTAATGGCTATAAAGCAAATTATATTTAAGATGAAGAAAAAATAATGTAACAAGTATACATACTTTGAACTTTCTTCTTGTTGAGGAACATGTGTAACATTCTTAATACTGAGAGGTTCAGAATGAGACTTTTGATGATAATCAGGGAGATTATTCGCATACAAATCAAGCCTTTTGTCATAAAACCCTGTGCTCGTCAGAAATAAGGAATCATGGTTGCAAGTTTATCAACAACTTTTATAACTTTTCTTGAATGAACAGATCCTCCCATCATCGAATCATAGACATATAGACATTTACGTTTGATCCGGAATACAACAAGGAACCAATGGAATTTGTCGCTGATGTTGACTGGGATGATTACTTCGTCAAACCTATCCCACGGAATGTTAGCAAGCAGCTTATATCCTCTAATGCATTGTCCAACATCATGGTCAAGTGAAATGCATCTCATATCACATTCTGACTGTCTCCACTGTTTCTCAATGTTATCAATCCACGCCATAAACCAACAATCAACAGTACTGTAAGAAGTGACTGTCTGAGAGTATTTTGCCTTCTTTCGGAGATAATACATTATTGTATTAATATGTTGTTTCAAAAAAAAAAAAATATAGTTGATACCTCATACTTAAAGTGTACATTACAAATATATCCATATGTTTCATACACAATCACACATAATTCATACAAAAAATATTCATATGTATATCACTGCAAATCAAAATCATAATAATTAAGTCAAACAATGTCTTATCTCGTCCTCCCAAGGTCTGCCCGGTTGACTCATTATGTGAAAAAAATCTTTTTCTCCGATTTTGACAACGCCAAAGTCCATTTGAGGATGAAATGTATTTTTAACCTTGGAGTATGCTGTTTTCATGTATATATTTAAATAAATATTATATTAATTTTTGAATTGTGAAATTAAATAAAATAATTTTGTTCATCTTAGTTTATACCTGTCACGCCTGCTTGACACATCTTTAAAAATCCATTTATTGAACTCCTCAATCAGTTCATCTGGAACATCAAACCCATTGTGATTTTGGAATGGATGTTTGATTTGAAAGAATGTAGGTACTCTATTTGAACTGCTTTCCCCTTCTGACATTCTGATATAAGGAGAAGAATCGTATTTTCCTAGATTCTTATGTCTTGTTTGCACATTTGGAGTCGTGTTAGCATTAAGAACTAGATCAAGTGCAATTATTTGTGTCATAGTAAAATCAGGATAATCGTCCAATGTTGGTGGTTTTGATTTTGACGTTGTAGGTGCGTCAACATTGAAACAACCATCAGTTGACTTTTGAGCTTCATGTACATAAAAAATAATAAATAGTTAAATAAAAATAATTTCTTAAATTTACATATATGTGATAAAAATGAATATATCGTACCAGCTGTGTTTGACATTTGGACGTGTTGTCCAATTGAAACTGTAGGCATAGCTGTTGGATCAGATTGTGCAGCATGTTGGTTGGCGTTATCCTGAAAATAATTTTCAGATAATATGTAATTTTTGCATATATTAATGTATTCTGAATTATTTGTAAAAAATAAAATAATATATTGCAAATAAAAAAATTGCATATATGTTTAATACATCATTTTTTAATTAATCATACGTAATTTCAAAAATACAAATTTCATACATGATTAATACATAACATTTAATATAAATGATGAATATATACCCATTTCATACATATTATATACAATATATATACATAATTCACATATATATGTGTATGATGTGTTGTTATATTTGTTCATTTAATAGTGAAAAAGAGTGATAATAATATAAATAAACAACTAGTATGAAAACATCAATTTATATAGTTATCAAAAAATATTCATACATAAAGTATACATATATATATATATATATATACCTCTGGTTGTTCTTCTGGTATTTGTTTACCTCTTGACAATCGAATCTCTTCAATTATCAGTTTGGTCGAGTTATCAACATAACTCTTGATATCAGCCATGTGCTTGTCAACCTTATCGTTGTACAAAACAAAATTAAAAATAAATAGATTATAAGGTAATCATATTAATTCTTTAAAAATATGTTGGGAGTTTGAGTTCTTTCAACTCTGCCTTAACCTGTTAATTAAAAAAATAAGTATTTGATATGTATATTGTAATTTTAAAAAAATTATTTTAATTTGAAATTTGTACTTGTACCTCTGCAATATCAGCTTTCAATTCTTCAACTTTATGTTCACCATCAACTGCACGATTTTTTGATGATCTGTGATTTTCTGAATCATGGTGGCTGCTGGACTGATGTAAAATGGTTTCGTCCATGAGATTTAACTCTTCTTCAGAAAAAACCATATTTCTGAATTTATGCTGCAGCAAATAAAAAAATTATAATGTATAATGATTTATAATGAATCTAATAACATTCTATGAAAAATACCTGATTGCCATGTGTTCTGAAAATTGTTTTCTTCAAATCGTCAAAAAAATGACGTCATTAGGTGTCTTCCAGTTCAGGATTCTCGGTGTGCGATTTGAAACACGTATAGCAATTGTGTTGTCAAATGGATGACAACACTCATAAAACCATATCTGCAATGCTATGTGGAACTGGCTGAATTTGAATGACGATGGATTTTTTTTAAATTTTTGACTGCATGCTTTGAGTGTTAAATTAAAACACTCATTTGCCCAAGGGATTGTGACATACTGTCCAGACTCGACCAAATCAAAATACAATTTTGGAATTGTTGTTTTTGAAGGGTCTGATGCAGTCAGAAAAGAAGAAATAAAGTACAAGATCCCGATTTTTAAACGGTCATCTTCTTCCCAAAAATTTTCCAATTTAAACTTGTGATAAAAATCTGACTTGGATACTTTATTAAAATCCCCGAAATTTTCAGCAATAAGTCTGCTTGGAACATATGAGTCAGATACAAAATCAGAAACAGGCCCACATTTCAAACCGATTATAGCAACAAACTCTTTTAACCCAAAATGTAACTCTTTACTATTTACTTTTATGACAAATATGTCATCCCTAACATTTTCATTCCCAAGTAGAAATAAGTGTCTCAACAATTGACATTGGATTTTAATGTTATGCAAATTATAAAAAAATCCAAAAGGTGTTTCATCTAGGAATTGTTGAAACTTATCTTGACCTAGAAAGGTCAACAAATCCGCAAACACATTCGTGTTAATACATGAAGACAAATGTGTTTGTGTCTTCTTCTCCTAAAAAATTGTAAAAATTAAATTAATACGATTTTCATACTATATTCATACATTGCTAATGTGGAAAAAAAACAAAATATAGAATTTCATACATCAAACAAATTGATACATTACACATATATTGATAATTTAAGTGAAACAAATATGGAATTTCATACACATAGCATACCAATTTAATACAGTGAATCATACACAATTCATACATGTTTCATATATTGATAATGTAAGAGAAATAAATATGTAATTTCATACACATAGTATACAAACATAATACAATATAATCATACACAATTCATACATTGTTTATACATTTATAATGTAATAAAATAGATGTAGCATTTCATACAAATTCATACAAACTTACAACATTCTTTCATACACAATTTATTCAACACTAAATATACAAAATCAAAACATAAAGTATTTAGTTTTATTATGGATATTAATAGTCAAAAATATCATACAAACTTAATACAAATATTTCATGCACTTCTATAAAATATATTAAATATTTTATACAGAAATAACACAACATAAAACATGTACTATACTATTCACAATTAAAATCGAAATTAGAACAAAATTAAACAGATAATTTTAATTTAATTTTTTTTAAAAAAAACTTTTACTAACCTTTAAATTTTTTTTGGGTTTAACTGTTTCTTCTAACTGTGAAGTATCGATTTCAGAGGCTCTTGATTTTTTTGATTTTGATTTTATCAACTCATCTACAAAATCAGAGTCAGAATCTGATGAGTATTCAACTTGTTTTCCTTTCCTTTTCTTTCCTCTTTCTTTCGCCCTTTTCTCAGATTCATCTACGGTTTGCTTTTCTTTCCCTTTTCTCTTGTTCTCGATTTCCTTTGGCTGTTTGTTTTTTTTTTTCATTTTTGTTTTTTCTTTTCTAGATTTGTCTTTTGCATATGAAGACTGAGTTTGTGTTTGTGACAAAATGTTGAAAGATGGAACATAAAATTCCTCGAATCTTGCTTCATCATTCAACCTTCTACTTTTTCGCGGGGTTTCATTGCCCCTCTTCGAAATTATACAGTTTTTTGAGTGCAAAAGATGAAGATTTGAGTGCAAAAGATGAAGATTTGAATGCAAAAGTTGAAGAATTGGTGAAGAAGAATGTTAAAAGTGGAAGTTTTTTGAGCCAAATTTGGTGAAGATTAAATGTTAGGCGTGCAAAAAGATGATTTAGTGAGGATTTGGGGAAGAACAATATATTTCGGGAATATAAATTTTTTTTAAATAACGTGTGACGGTTTTAAAAAAAACTGTTATTATTTTAGATATTGTTGGGTAGTTATTAATTATGGAATGATAAAATCCCTATTATTTTGTAATTTTTTAAAAAAAGATAACTATATAATGTTTAATTTAATTTACACTAGTTAAAGAGTTTTGTTTAAAAAAGGTAACTTAAAATAATTAATTTAATTAAATACATTGGTTTAAAAAAGGTAACTGAATAATAAATGTAATTATTTAAATAAGTTAATTATTATTTAAAAAAAATTAATGAGAATAATATATTTTTTCTTGATATGCTATAACTTGATAATAATATGTTATAAGTAGTTTATTATTAAAAAGTATGTTTATAACTTGATATTTATCATCTTAAATGTGTGTGTAGTGTTATTTTTATGCTTAGGAATGGGTCACTTGTTTGCTAAAAATTGGGAGAAGATGACCCAATATTGATTTCTTAAATATTTGAAAGGATGTGAAAGAAAATGGCTAAAACCTTAAATAAATATATAGCAAACTTGAATTTAATTTGCAATTTCGGCTAAAATTTAAATAGGATAAATTATTAAAATTTTATTTAACGAGCTTCATAATTTAAATAAATTTGAAACAATTGACTCAAATATAGACTAATAACTCGAAAAATATAAACTATTGAATAGTGAAACTTATTAACCAAATATTTAATTAAAACAAAATATTTCCAAGACCATCTCTGAATATTTATAAAATATACCGACCATATACAAACTATATAAAGATATATTTAATATTTAAAATTTTCAGAAGTAACAAAATTTTTAAAATAACATGTAAACAATTATCATTTTTTATTCATTTTTGAAATTTTCTAAAAACTAATTATTTTAAATCATTCAAAATTGAAGAAGCTCGATGATTAATCTATATTGTGGAGGTCCAAAATTTGGTGTCAACAACTGTCCCTCATTTGACTTGGATTGATGAAAGAAATTCGAGGCTAATGAAATTGACAAATCCAATTTTGACCGACCACGTCTCCATCTTTCAGAAAAATATCTTTGGTATGGACTTTAGGAATTATGGCGAACCCCAGAAGTGGGTTTCCTACATATCTCCGACTATATGAGAATTCAGGTCACTTGTAGTTCGATACGTTTGATTTGATGCACTATTATGAAAGGATTCAGAAGTCACCCCGATACCGAATTATGAAAGGGTCGAGATGCTCAAGAACAAGATCTAAGAGCGAATGTTGAAATACAAACGAGTTCTTAACATTGAGCCCGCCTACATATTCTTAAACCTTAGGAAACAGGCTGTTTGTAGTTTGACTCGATCGGTTGAAAAGAAAATCTATTATGCTAGATAACCTTTGGTTCGGGAAGAGTGACAATTAAGTTGAGTATGAAAACGAGGTATGCAACCTCTTAGACATGAATGTGCAACTCTTCACATCCATAAGTAAGAACTTATACGGACATATTTTCCAAAGCTCTTTTGCATTATTGCTCGGATTGGAAAGTTGCTTCCGGTGAACTCCAAAAAATTTCCAGATGCAAAACGGTAACTGATTAACCTAAAGAAACACCCACATACCTTCTGATAGGGGTGTGGTTTGATCGTGGTGGAAGTATCTCCTCTGCTCGCGTCCTAAGAGTTTAACACTCCTCTTTGGACTACATCCCAGTTCGCTGCTAAGAATAATTTTCACGTTGTGCTGCACCATTTTTTATTTCATTTGCACCTATGGTTTGTTTTGGAGAATTCATCCTTTCGGATGCTCTCGACAAAGACTAAGATAAAAGTCATTATCATAAAAAATGCAATTCAAATGGGAGACAATGTGTTTTACCGTGTTGATGCTTAACTGCTCTTCTTCAACATTTGACATCAACTCCCTTGGGTTTGATGTAAAGCAAATAAAACTTATGTCTTATGTTTGCGATATAATCTTTAATGTACTCTTCATTTGATGTCAAATTAATAAAATATAGACTGGTGTAATATGTTGATTGCTCTCTTGATAATGTTCTTGCAAATGAAAATAATGATTCTTCACTGGTAAGATGACGATAGTGCATCAGTAACATGAGGTTGATCCATTGGTAGGATAATGTTGCAACATGATAGGATGATGATAATAAAGATCCATTGATAGGATAATGTTGATGATCCATTGGCCGGATAATGCTAATAAATATTCTTGGTGGGGTGATGTTGATCCAATTGGTAGGATAATGATAATGATCTATCGATAGAATGATGACGTTGATTCTCTATTGATAGGATAAATGATTCTTCATTGATAGGTTGATGATGTTGATCCATCGATAGGATGATAATGTAGATGCTCCATTAATAGGATAAATGATTCAACATTTATAGTATGACGATAATGATAGGATGATGTTGTTGATCTATCGATAGAGTGGTGATGATGAAGATCCGTTGATAGGATGATGATAATAAAGATCCACCGATAGGGTAATGTTTATCCACTGATAGGATAATGATAACAAATATCCGTAGGTGGAATGATGTTGATCGATTGGTAGGATAATAATAACGATCTATCGATAGGATGATGATGTTGATGATTCTTCGATAGGATAATGTTGATGATCCATTGGTAGGATAATGCAGATCCATTGGTTGGATAATGATGATCCATTTGTAGGATGATGATCCATTTATAGGATAATGATGATCCATTTATAGGATAATGCTAATGAACATCTGTCGGTGGGATGATATTGATCCATTGGTAGGATAATGATAATGATCCATTGGAAGGATAATACTAATGAATATCCGTCGGTGGGATGATATTGATCCATTGGTAGGATAATGATGATGATCCTTTGATAGGATATTGTTGATCAATTCGTAGGATAATGCTAATGACTTTCATTCGGTGGGATAATATTGATCCATTGGTAGGATAATGAAAATGATCCATTGGTAGTATAATGCTAATGAATATCCGTTGGTGGGATGATATTGATCCATTGGTAAGATAATGATAATGATCCATTGATAGGATAATTATGAAGAAGGTTCATGATGTTGCTCCATTGATAGGATGATGATAAAGATATGAATATTCGTCGGTAGGATGATGATAATAAGGATGACAAAGATTCATCGATAGGATGATGTTTATCCATTGGTAGGATGGTCTCTATCCATATCGAGAAAAGATGATGCTTCACCAAGCAACATATGTGATATTCTGGGTATCTTTTAAGTGATGGTATCATCTCAATCGACAATACAAATGAAAATGATCCTCAGAGCAGTGGAATCATCTCTTTCGACAATACCATATAGATGACTTTCTGAGTAGTAATAATATCATTCTTAATGATATGATGCGGATAACGCCTTCAAGTATTTCTTTAGTTAATGAAAAATCGTAATATATCTTTCCTCAAGGTTTTCGTTTGTTTCATCCTTGAATATAGTTGGGCGTTCATTATAGACTTCATATTGTTGGGAATTGAATGAAATTATGTTATTCATTTTCCTGAGTCTTCGATATAAGCATCATAAAAATTTCCTATAGACCTGCATCCACAAAAAATTATCAATTTTGGGGAGCTATTCCCTTTTTTAAATTCTCCCTATTCATCGGTTGGAGTAAGTTCATTATATCAGAGTAAACTTATAAACCTACGTCCACAGAAAAATTTTTAGTTTTAAAATGGACTATCTGTGTCGATTTCTTCGGTCATCAGCTCCTTGTCCTGCTCTCTCTGGTTGATTTCTCCGATCTACTGCCTCTTGATAGATAAAATAAAATATTTTTATGTAAAAATAATTGAAATATGGGAAATTTTTTTAAAGAAAAAAGATTTTTTTCAAAAATTAGTATTTAGAAAAGGTCACTGTCAAGTGTTATGTCACGGCAACCTTTAGCAAACTTCTTTGAGACTAATGCTTGGAGGTCTATCTGATTACTTGTTGAGAATCATTTAAAGTTTCTCTAAACTATCGATAAACCCATGTCAAAATTTTGAGGTCATCCTAAAAAAATTGTTTCTAGTTAACTGTCTTGGCTTATATTTAACTGTTGGTGAGAAAACTACAGAATTTTTGAGATCCTCTCAAAAATTTGTCCCAGTTGCAAATCTCAAAGTAACTTAAGTTTTGACATGTTGGAGAAAATCTTCTTTTTTTACGTCCTTCTCAAAAATTCTTTCTATGTTTCCATTGTAAAGAGGAATAGAAATCTTACGGGAGATATGAACGAACCATTGTGGCGCCTATGTATCCCGTTGAGGCAGGAATCAGGTCAAATGTAGTTCCCCCTCAAAGGTTAACAAAATAAGAAATTTACAAAGAAAACTGACCGAGGCCGACATAGGCCGACTACGTATCTCATTTTTTAGAATTCAGGTCGAACGTAGTTCAAATACAAAGAAATATTAAAAGGGACAAATAGGGTGACCAAGGTCGACATAGGTCGTCTACGTATCCCATTCTTGAGAATTCAGGTCAGACATAGTTCATTACAATAGGGATAAAATTCTAAACAAAGCAATTACAAGCAAATAACACGACTACAAGGAAATAACAAAAATATGAACGGAAACCTCACACATAATATCTCTTGACGACATTTAAGTAGATCAACGACTTGTGAGATCTAATGTTTGTGCCCGAACATGTGATGTCATCAAACAAATGTATCGATTTGTTTGGTAAGCAAATTGATGAGTTTTTTTTCCTGTGTTTTTGTCATATAGGCACCAATTTTGATTTCTTTAATGCATTTATCATTTTTCTGGTTCACTATTCTGATCTCTTTTGAATTTGACTCATCGTGACTCTCGAACTATCTGAATTCCTCAACCATGGGTACCATGATCTTCTCACTGTAGACCTCAAATCCGTCCGCCTCTATCCTATTTTTTTCCTTCAGCTTGTGACATGACATGGTATTGACAGATTTGAAAAAAAATTCACTGAAATTATAGACGGATATTGTTATATAGCAAATATAAAACAAGTAAAGCGAATTTTCACAATAAACGAGTTTTTCGTTTGAAATAAGAAAACAAGAAGTTTGACAAAAAATTATTTTGTTTGTTTTTTTTTCTTCAAAATTTTAGGAGGGAGTTTAAAACATAGTGAGACCAAAAATTTTGAAAATAAGGGATAAATCTCGAGCCTCACTCAGGACACCAAATTTTTTGAAAATAACATAAAAATTTTCTTTATCTACCAAGACGAGCAACGGATCAGGAGCGTAGTGGATGTCCAGTTAGGTGTTTGCTGATTCTGCTCGTTGTCTAGTACGACTGGCGTCTCAATTGTCTCTATAAGTACAATATCACTTTCTTTGAATAAATTTTTGATTCCTTCCCCTAGATCATTTTGCATTGAAAAAGACTTATATGAGTGATGCAGTGATTTTGAAAAAACTTGATCGATCTTTCGCTTGTTTTGACCCTCCTTTGTCACCAAAGCAAATGCTTGATGAGGTACTGTGATTCCGAATTCAGATTTCTCTCTTTTGGTTCGAGAGACTGCAACTTTCTCAAGCTTTTCAAGGTTTTTTGAGATTATGACTTTCTCCACATTCAAATCTTCTTCGACTTCAACCATATTAATAGTCGTTCCTCCCTGATTTGGCATGAGGTTACTGTTGACATAAGGATGGGCAGTCCGAAGAGTGACGACCTTTTGGTCTATCGAGTCTTGAATTTTATGTTTCAAGTTGATACAATCCTCATTAATATGTCCAACACCTCCTGAATGGTAAGCATAGTGAATATCGGGTCTATAAAGCTTGGAGTTAATATTGATACTTTTTGGATCAATTATCTGTATCATGCCACCTGATTTCAAATCTCAAAAAGTTGTGTTTGGATCTCAACCAAAGTAGTAAAGACTCTAGAAGGTTTATTCTCATGATTTGGACGAGGAGGACAGTATGAAGGTACTTGACGATAGTTTGGAGGATTTTAATAAGTTGGTGCTATCGTTTGGAAATTTGAATATTGTTGGCTCGGTATCTAGGAAGGGTATTTATGTAGTATGAGGGTGGATATTGGTAACTTAGTTGGATATTTGAACAATTAATTGATGTATCTTGATAATATGGATGGGTATTTTGGTAATGTGGAGGTGGAGTTTGATAAACAGGAGACGGAATTTGATAACTCAGTGATGGAATTCGATAATTTGGAGGCGAAATTTGGTAACTCGGTGGCAGGGTTTGATAACTTGATTGCGTATAACAAGCTGGATATGAATTTTTTTGAGCTCGAGGATAACCTTTGTAAGTTGAGGATTTTTGAAAGTGTCCTTTTCCATCAGTTGCGTAGGAAATAGAAGACACATCCTCTCTCTTATTTTTCAAGAATCCTGAAGATTCAGTATGGGTGGCGACACGAGAAATCTTTCTGGTTTTAAGTCCATCCTCGATAGCCTCACCTACCTTGAGTATCTCCACAAATTTTGCTTCAATGATCAATATTATCGTGTAATAATACTCTGGCTTTTGAAGCGTATGAACACTTCAAGGATCTCCTTCTAAGACATAGGAGGTCAAACCCGAGAGGCGTCTTTCCTCCACCTATACGCATATTCACGATAACTTTCAGTGGACTTCTTCTTAATTCTCTCCAAAGAATAGCGATCAGGAACAATCTCCACATTGTAGGCAAGCCGTTTGATGAAATCTTTAGCTAGTTCATTCCAGCTAGACCACTTCTTTATCTCATGGGAGGTAAACCATTCTAACGCTTCTCCATAATAACTTCGGCTAAAAAGCCTCATTAATAAAGTTTCATTTCTTCCAACTCCTACAAGTTGATCATAGTAGGCTCTCAGGTACGCCAATGGATTTCTTGTTCCTCCAAAAGTGTCAAATTTTTTTGAATTTTAAACCCTATTGGGAGGTCTAGATTTGGATGGATGCACAAACTCTCATAACTTAACCCATCAACTTAAGGAATATTTTGCAACTCTTTCATAGCTTTCCTGATTTCTTCTTTCATATACAGATTAACTGCCTCTTCTTTTGACCTCCACTCTCTCATGTTCCTTATAGTGATCAACCTCGGAACAATCGGCATGAGGTTCATTTGGTATTGGGGTTTGTAAAATAGTCTTTTGAGGTAGGGATGGAGCAATGGAGGGATTCTGGGTATTTTGAGTGGCTTGATAATTTTGGGTGAAAGTTTGAGGGTTGGTATTTTAGTTTTGAAGATGGGGGAGGTTTGAGCATTATTCATATTTTTGTTTTGAGGAAGAAGGAAGGTTTGAAAGTCGGTATTTTGAGAAGGATGTGGTGCTTGACACGAGGTGGTGGCATGATGAGGATTTGGGGTGGTCTGGTCGATGATTGGGGAATTTTCAGCAGGGTTAGAGGGTGGGTTATGAACTTGTTCCAAACTTCGAGGAGGAAAAGGCAAATGTGTTAGTTCCTGAAGGTGATGAATAGTACAAGATATCATACATAGGTGTAAACACACAAGAGTTGCTTTATTCGGAGATAAGCTTGCCCACTAACATAGAGAAATGGCTAAATAGACAGAAATTTATCTATTTGACTTTAGGATTAATGAATTAGAAATGTCGACTTGAGTCGAGACAAAGTCGATTGTATATTTCATTGTCGTACTTCTGATTTTGGATTGAGATGTAACTCTAATTTCTTTGTAAGACTTGGAAAAGATGAAGTTTCTCAAAATGAGGACCGAACTTTGAAAGGTTGCCTACGTATCTCACGAAGGAGAATTCAGGTACTACGTAGTTCGACCCTTCTTTTTTCACTTGAGATGATAAATCCACCTTTTTGTGAGATGGGAGAGTAAGGATTTGAAACTGAAGTTCAAATTTTGTCGGGAAACTAAAGGCTCGAATTATATTTGGACGCATGTCTGATAGTGACTTGATATTTGTGTTTAGAGGTTCTAAAATGATTTGAAGAAGAGTGAGTTGGAATATATCCAAATATAGGAACATAATCACACAAACAATTATATCACAATAGCAAATTTTGCGCGTCCTAAATAGATGTGACCCTTTTGTGCCAAGGGTAGGCCTACCGATTCGAAGGATGTATACGTCATTTGAAACACTCCATTGCCCCAAACTCAAATTTATACAACTTTATAAGTAAACCAAAGTGGGATACATAGTAGGGAAATAGGGTACAAATAATTAATCCCACACAGAGGTATAACCCTAAACTATGCTTCCGTGGAAGGTCCTTCGAACTTGACTTCTCCTCAACTCTGAATGCTGACGCCTTTGGCTGGAGTAGTGACTTGTAAAAGTCTTTCTTCAACTATAATCTAATCCTAACCATGGGACAATGATTTTTCAAATAACATATACATCCTTCAAATTTATATAAATAAATATGATCCTCCATTTTGGCCGTGGGCCATTTTGGACTCTATGTGGTCTCTCTAATGGACCCAACACGCCTTGGGTGTTGGATCATCTTAGGCAAATGCGCTAATTTTCGTGATTTAGTTTCGCTCTATGTTAGTTTGACTAAGAGTGAATTTTGTTTATAGTGGATAGGTGACCCAAGTGGACTACTTAGGTTGGGACAGTTAACGACTGTTGACTATCAAGTAGCCAACTACATTCGTCATAGTGGCCCGAGAAAGAATTGGTTAACAAACGACTACGAACCCACATAATCGTCCTTTAATTGATAAATGAAACAACATCGTTTGACAGAATATGATATGTCATGGAATGCAACAGTTCAACAATATGATAAATAAAACAAATAAACACTCAATTACACATAGCCAAGCAAGTTAGTTTTAAGGTTAGAACCGTTCAAATCCACAGCGGAGTCGCCATTCTATTTTATTTAGGAAAACCCATTTATTGTTTTAGACTTGTTTTTAGAATCGCCACTTAATTTTTAGAGAGAATTCAAGAAAACTTAGTTTTCAAGAGACTAAAACAACAAATCTAGTGAAAACTTCTAAAGGAGGTTCGAGGGTTCTTATTAACATTTTAGGAAGATTTTTACGACACCTAAAATATTTTCTAACTCAGAGTTATCCGACAACTAACTTGTTTGGCTAAAATAACTAACTTATTTTTTAGATAAAAATTTATTTAGAGTTTTTTAAAAGTGAAGTATTAATTTACTATCTAAGTGAGATTTGAATTGCAAAATTTATTTTTGGTTTATTTACTTGGTTGATTTAGTTAAATGGTTAAAACGAGATAACGTCTCACGGGGAATTGAATATTTTAATCCTAAAATTAACGATAATTAACAACAAGTAAATACACGATAAAGTTATATATATATATATATATATATATATATATATATATATATAGAGAGAGAGAGAGAGAGAGAGAGAGAGAGAGAGAGA
>NC_028647.1:30267575-30288138 GCF_001406875.1 Solanum pennellii | reverse complement strand
GAGAGAGAGAGAGAGAGAGAGAGAGAGAGTTGGGGTCCAAACCCGGTTTCTGTCCGCCTGGACCGGTATTTGGACTTATTTCATTTTGGGCTTGTGGTCCACTTTAATTATAGGGAAAATTGTGGAGAATGGCAAACTAAGGAAGGTAATTATATCAAATAAATCCCCTTTCAATTATTTTCTTTAAAAGACAAACTCTCTGTAAGTTTGCTATACCAGGTCCCACCATTTTGTATAAAAAAATTCTCCAAAACAAAATCCTCTTTTCCTCTCTTTCTGTGCTTTAAATACAATTTCTTCTTCTTCCTTCAATTTCTCCACAATTTTCTCCATAATTGTAATTTCAAACTACCAGCTTCTTCTATCACACACGTCATTGCGTTTTTTCAAACTATTTCAAAAATTTCAAGGTACTACCTAAAACTCATCTCACATTATCAATTTTTGTTCATTTTTTTGAATTTCTTAAAACTACCTTTTCACTTCACTTGTTAATTCCTTCAGATTTTTGGTTAAATCAATGGATGCCCAATCTCCATCGAAAAGATTCACAAGAGGTATACCATTGCATGTTGAAATTGATGTTGAACACCCATCATTTACATTGGGTCTAACTCAGGAATTTGGGGAGATTTCAGGTTCATTGTCTAAATTTACTACCATTCAAGAGATAAGATCCAAATTCAATAATGACCCAAGTAGATTTGTTGATGGAGGTGTGAAGAATCTTGTCGATATTGTTACTGGGTCAAGTAAGAAAAGCAAACATAAAGCTGATGTTTATACGGTTCATAATGATAAAAATGAAGCTGTTGGTTCTGGGTCAATCAAGCATCATAAGGTATCTGTATAATCATTGTTCATGTATATATTTAGATTTTATATTATATGTTTTGTTTTTGTGTTGAATCATGTCTTATACAATTGTAATTGTATAAATGTATAATCTATATTAGTATATGTTTTTGTGTTTCTGTTGATTCATGCCTTATATAATACTGTTTGTATAAAATGTATAATAAATTCTTGTATCTGTTTATGTGCTTATACAATTGTAGTTGTATAAATGTATAATTTATATTAGTATATGTTTTGTGTTTCTGTTGATTCATGCCTTATACAATACTATTTGTATAAATGTATAATAAATTCTTGTATCTGTTTCTGTGCTTATACAATTGTTCTTGTATAAATGTATAATATCTTAATATCTGCTTTATATTCATATCTTATACTGCCTAATTTACTGCCTCATTATACAATTGTGTGTATAAGTGTATAATTTATCTACTTCAATAGCTTGATCAATTTTTTGAATTGTCTATAATGAAGCTATTACGAGTGAAGGAGAAAAAGAGAGAATGAAACTAAAACTGAGTTCGCGTGAATTATGGAATCTTTTCCTTATTTGTCTGCCGCCTATTTTTTAAAAAAAAATTGAATTGTATAAAAGAAAGATATTTATTAACTGTTGTACACAAAAAGTCACCCGTAGCAAACTTTTAATTTGCTGCGGAATGCAATTTTGAATAGTTTGCTATAGCCTACAATTGTCAATTTTTTCTTTGCTATATATAAAATTTGCCCTTAATTATACCTATCCTAAACTAACAAGATATTAATAATACAAAATAACAAGGGCTTAGGCCCAAAATAACAAAAGTACAAAAATCTTGAGAATAAATGTGGGCTTTTCTGGCCCAATCTCTTCAACTTCTCTATTTATTTCGAATTCATTCAACTTCGAGACCTGTGACTTTCCCTCCTTTTCACTCGAACAAGTAAGGCTGACTCGATACTCGAAAATGCAAGGAGATGATGAAAAGAGTCCAATTTGGACTCAGCAAAGCATCTCGTGTAAAAAAAGTGAAAGAAAGAAAATTAGTACTCTCTTGAATGTCTTCTAAAAACAAAGTTACATGAAAACATTACTCAATGCATATGTTGGAAGGAATATGGTAATTAACGAAGTGTTTCAACTTCAAGTTGGCTCCCGTACAGAAAACAAGGACATTTCTATACCAAAAATGTGAAATCAGGGAGATATTGACAAATCCACATGCATGAAACAAATTAAAATAAAACCTTGAGGTCTACTTCCCCGTCATGCTAGAATTAAATCAAACTACATGAATATTTAAGTTCATATGAGTTTAATGAGTTTAGCACATGGAAATTTCAAATAGTAACATATGATTGAATAAATTGCACGAGTACAATTCAATTTTTTTTCACATAACCAACTGATATATCACAATTACAACAAGAGGTAATAACCAACTAAAACAAGCACAATTCATATTTGCTTGAGAATGGAGTAAGATTCACACTGATTTGTATTCACGGAGAGACAAACATGCTAACATAAAATAAGTACGTCATAACAACATTTTACTACCAAAAAGGGGGACAATATCTGAAACTTAAATACTAAACTAATCATCAAAGTCCATGACTAAACAACAAGTAGTTATTTGGGAACTAAAGAAGACGAGAAATTGATCAAACTCATAAAGCTAGATTTAAACTAAGATAAGCCCTTTGAATTAGCTGTAAATCAATGAACAAATACTAAGATAAGAGAAGCTACTACACATGTATACAATTATAAGAACACATACTTTCGATGAGGTCCAATTTCAGAAGACTTGAAGAGATCAAGATTAAGAACAGGTAGTCGAAGAAAAAATATAAAATAAAATAAAATAAAATGAGAATGGCAACCAGCTAGACTCTTGAAAATAACAGAACCTCACACTGAAACACAGATCTGGTGACAAATCAGGAAACAAACTGAGATGGACAGAGAGGATAGATTAGTAGCCATCCAAATAAATACTAAAATCTTATAGTACTCTGATGAGTACGAGAGCTTGTTGATAGTGACTTGAATGACCAACTTCAAAAGGCTAAAACATACCAATGTTCGAAATAGGACATAATAATAATCACGTTATATTAGAATGGATAGAAAACTATAATATTGCTCCAATATCGAAGATACTCTAACACTCCGAATCAAACGGAAAAGAACATCAGTCCAGAACATGAGCAAAACAGAACCAAACAGTCATCAAACTCAGCTCAAACCAAAAGAACATAGACTACTCAAACAGAACTAGATCGAGAATCAACTGACTTTCATAACAAAACAAAGCTATATTGAAACTAACATGAGCAAAACAGAACCAAACAGTCATCAAACTTAGCTCAAACCAAAAGAACATAGACTACTCAAACAGAACTAGATCGAGAATCAACTGACTTTTCATAACAAAACCAAGCTATATTGAAACTAGGAAGTAATTTAGAATAGCAGTCCAGTGGTTCAATTATAAAACTCACGACACTCTTAATTATAAAATAACAAAGAAAAGCTAAAGCATAGAAGAAAGTAATTTTTACCTCTTTCGGAGCAGCGAGCCGAGACGACGAATTCGAGCAGAACTTCCATCACCACAATGTAAATTCTGAAAACTTCAGCGAGCTCCGAAGATGCATGAAAGATGAAACAGACGCCAAGAGACTCAAATCCTTTTGTATTATAATCGAGAATGCTTTTTTTGTTCAAGTTTTGACTCTCGGCCTCAGAAAATCCTTTTTCTATCAACTATCATTTTCTCTACCTCCTTTTATTTTCCAGCTCTCATCGCCCAACCTCTAACTAACAATGAATAAGATGGAGGTTTTTATATGGGGAAAATTAGGGCATGAAAGGAGGAAATAGGATAGATCTTTTTCCAAATTCCAAAATCAAAAATCCCCCCCTCCACCCCCCCTCTCCAAAAAAAAATAAGGTAAGGCTGCCAGCTTTATACCAATACCTGTACAATTCTCAATGGGATAATGATGATAGCCGTCCGATTCGAAGCAAAGCACGAAAAAGAAGAAACGAAGTTGGGGTGGCCGGTGGGTATTGTTTTGGCGTTGTACTGTTGTAGTATTGTATGTTGTAATGTATGGTTTTCTTTTGGAATTGCGTATAATAATGGGTTGGTATTTGATTGAGAATGGGCTGCTGAAAAATAGTGCGCTTAAGAATGGATTATTTGTTTGCTGAAAAATTGGGAGAAGATGACCCAATATTGATTTCTTAAATGTTTGAAAGGATGTAAAGAAAATGGCTAAAATCGTAAATAGATTTAATTTGATATTAGGCTAAAATCTTAAATAGGATAAATTTTCAAAATTTAATTAACGAGCTTTTTAATTTTAACAAATTTGAATTAATGGACTCAAATATAGACTAATAACTAGAAAAATATAAATATTGAATAATTAAACTAATTAACCAAATATTTAATTAAAACAAAACATTTCCAAGACCATCTTTGAATATTTATAAAATATACCGACCATATACAAACTATATCAAGATATATTTAATATTTAAAAATTTCAAAAGTAACAAAATATTTTAAATAACATGTAAACAATTATCATTATTTATTTATTTTTGAAATTTTCTAAAAACTAATTATTTCAAATCGTTCAAAATTGAAGAAGCTCGATAATTAATTTATATTGTGGAGGTCCAAAATTGAGTGTCAACATGTATTTAACCTAAATCCTGAATTTCTATTATTTGTATAATTAATGTTTAAACTCTTAATAGCTAAAGTTAAAAAAAAATGTTCCTGAAGTACACAGCAAGCCAAACAAAAGTGTCTGGAGGAGAAGATAGAGTAGCAAAAGGAAAAAACATTTAAGGTAGAAAAAAATACTTGTATCTTGTATTTCTTATCAAGTACTACTTGAGCTAATTTATTGTTTTGTTATTTAACTTATTTACAATGATGGGCAACTATATCTATTAATTTCTAAAATTGATATTAGTTAGCTGCTACATATCGTATTTATATGCAACTTACTAATCTGATTATTCACCAAGTCCATGCTACAGGCAACATAGGTTGTGCTAAAATAGATATTTGACTAGAGAATATAATTATTGTTACCCTACTTAGATGAGATTTATTTGTGTTCTTTGAAGTAGTTAACTATGTTGCTTTGAAATTAGTAAAGATTGAGTATTTTGTTGAAATATCGAGGCTCACTGTACAATGTCCAATACTCAGTTTTTTCTGTACTTCAATATTTACTTTGGTTGGTAAAATTTGCCTATATAAAAAATATGATGAGAAAAAAGTAAAAAGTTGGCTGAAAGTTAATTGTTTGCTAGATTCTACTTGCTTATTAAATCTATAAGTTTGTCTTTGATGTTCTTGTCATGAAAAAATTAAGGCCAAACTTTGAGGTCATTATTAAGGTGAAAAGGTTTTGTTTTCTTTCCAGTTAAAAATTTTGTTAACCCTTATTATGGAAAACAATAAATGTATGTGTTTTTTAAATTATTTTTTGTTAATTTAATTAAAAGATTAATGAGATGGTCATCCTAGCTATATAAGTTATAACAAAGATGATTTTTAATTATTTTAATTATTGTAACAACATTAGGAACATGAATAATCTAGAGCATGGTTGGATGTACGAGAGGTTGGATGGACGAGGGGGTATAAACTCTAGTTTCGTCACCGGCGTGAATAACTTTATTCAGTTTATATGATCTCAACCAAATCGCATGAGTGGTAACAACATTCGATGTCCATGTAAAAAATATCATAACATTAAATACATGGTTGTTAAGACCATTAGATATCACCTTCTTTATTCAAGATTTGTTGAGAACTATTATGTTTGGAAACATAAAGGGGAGAAAGAGTTTATCAGGGAGATTTCTTCTGCTAATGATTTGAATGGTGGTCCTCAATCTTAATCAGGATACGACAATCCATATCAACAAATGGTTTTGGATGAAGCTGGTCCCAACTTCGACCATGGTTCGAGTTGGAAATCGAATAGAAATATTAACTCTGATTCCTCCCATCATTATGAACCTTCAATGGAGGAGGATCCAAGTCCTTCAATGGAGGAGGAGCCTAATCCAGAGTCTCAAAAATTTTATGATTTGCTATAGGCTGCTGACGCAAAATTATATCCTGATTCTTCCCTTTCTCAACTTGCAGTTGTATCTCGTATGTTAAATATAAAAATGGAGAATAATATCTCACAGCGAGGTTATAACTAAATGACAGTTTTTGAAACAGGTTTTACCTAAAGATAACATGGTGCTTGATAGCTATTATCAAACAAAAAAGCTAGTGTGTTTGGGTATGCCAGTTGAAAATATTGATTGTTATGAATCAGGTTGTATGTTGTATTGAGAAGATGATGAGCACCTTACATCTTGTAAATTTTGTGGTTACGAGAGGTATAAGAGTCGTGTTGGATCTCGTAAGAGGAAATTGGTCTCTTATTAAAGAATGTACTATTTTCCTTTTATTCTTAGATTGAAGAGATCATGTGCATCACATGCTACAGCTGCTAACATGAAATGGCATCATGAGCAACTAAAAGAGGATGATGTAATGTGTCATCTATCAGACTTTGAGGCTTGGAAGCACTTCAATGAAATTCATTCTTTTTTTCTTCTGAACCATGAAATGTAAGGTTGGGGCTATGTATTGATGGTTTCCAACCATTTAGTCAGTCTGGGAGGAAATACTCTTCGTGGCCAGTGATTGTTACTCCATATAATTTACCTCGAGGTATGTGTATGAAGGAGGCTTATATGTTCTTAACAGCCATTGTTTCAGGGCTAAACAATCCAAAACACAAATTGATGTTTATCTACAACCTTTAATAAAGAAATTGACTAAGTTATGGGAGACAGGTGTAGAAGCCTTCGACATCTCAAAGAAGCAAAATTTTACACTAAGGGCGGATTTGATGAAGATGATCAATGATTTTCCTGCGTATTCTATGTTATCAGGATGGAGTACTGGAGGTAAGTTGGCATGTCCTTATTGTAAGGAGGAAACACAATTCTTCAAGTTACAATGGAAGGAAAACATCTTGGTTTGACTGTCACAGAATGTTCCTTGATCAACATCATCCATTTAGGAGAGATCGTAAAAACTTTCTTAAAGGTCAAACAGTAAAAACACCACCACCACCATATAGAACAGGAGAGGAAATTCTGAACCAAATTTGTGACTTGGGATTAAGAAAAGTTACAGAGTTAGATGCAGACGAAGTTAATAGAAGAATATGTAAGTCTTGTGGATGGAAAAAGCGAGGAATCTTCAAGGATTTGCCTTATTGGAGTTCTAACATGATTCAACATAACCTTGATGTCATGCATATTGAGAAAAATGTTTTTGACAATGTATTCAACACAATTCTTAATACTGAAGACAAAACAAAACACAATCCCCAATCTCGTCTTGATATGCTAAGGTATTGCAATCGACCTCAATTGGCAAAGGATACTAATGGAAAATATCCCAAGGCTGTGTATACAATACATAAGGAACAAAAAATAATCTTGTTCAATTGGGTGAAAAGCTTAAGGTTTCTAGATGGGTATGCTTCTAATTTGGGTAGATGTGCCGACACAAATACCAAAAGATTATTTTTTTGGAATTAATGCATCAATGTTTAGTCTTCCGAAATTGTCTCTTAACTTTTCAAGAAGTCTCTTTAGAATTTTGTAGTACACGTATCTAGTAAATTGTGATACATGTTGTTATTTGTGTAAGATTTTTGTTTTCTATTTTGAGTAGTATAAATAGTGATGTAGTTGATGATTGTAATCATCTCAAGTGGCCTTAAGTAGCACATAATAAACTTGAGCATTCTCTAAAGATATTATTTTCCTTCCATATTTCCTACAAATTGCAGGTTTTCGTTCTTAATCTGGAGTTAGGTGAAGAAAAAAACATGGCATCCAAAACAAATGAAGTTGCTGATCCTTCAGTAATCCTTACTCCATTTTTTGATGGAACTAATTTTGAATACTGGAAGATAAGAATGAGAACATATTTGAAAGCTGAAGGTTTGTGGACTATTGTCGCAAATGGCTTTGAAGATCCAGATAACGATGGTGATTTTACAGCAACAGAGATGAAAAATCTTGAGGGTAAGTATCGTCAAGATGCAAAAGCCTTGAGCAAAATCCAAATGGGAGTCTCAAGAGCATATTTTGCAAAAATTGCTACTTGTGATACTGCAAAGGAAGCTTGGGATTTTCTAGAAATTGAGGTTTATGGTGACGAAAAGGTACGCACTATAAATCTTCAAACTCTTAGAAGAGAGTTTCAAAATTAAAAGATGATAGAATCTGAAAAAATTGATGAATATTGCACAAGAGTCATGAATATTGTTAATGAAATGAGAAATCACAGTGATACAATTTCTGACCAACAAGTTGTGGAAAAGATTCTAATTAGTGTCACAGAAAAGTATGACAACATCATTGCTATCACTGAGGAGACGAAAGATCTTTCTAAGCTTTCCAGCAAAGAGCTAGTTGGATCGTTTCGTGCACACGAGAAGCAAAGATTTTTTCATGAAGATCAACCCAAAGAGACGACTTTCCAGACTAAAACAAATGAGAATTCTCAAAATTTCTCAAAAAATCATCAGAAGAAGAATCACAAGCCAAAAAACAAGCAAGATCATGATGGTTCTTCCAAGAAGGTTGAAGAAAAATGTGAGAAAAACTCTAGTCTTTTGTAAAGTTTGCAAAAACACTAATCACAATGCTGAAAATTGTTGGCACAAAGGAAAGCCCCAGTGTAACTTTTGTAAAAAGTTTGGTCACGTTGAATAGGGTTGCTGGCACAAGAAACGGGAGCAAACAAATTTTTGTGAAAAAACAAGAGGAAGAAAGGAAAGAAAACCTTTTCTTTGCTTCTAAATCTGATGCTTCAACAAAAAACAATGAATGCTATGTCGATAGTGGTTGTAGTAATCACATGACTGGAGATGAAAAGGCTTTCCTCTCAATTAATAATAGCATCACTACTAAAGTGAAGATGGGGAATGGAGCCTTAGTTGATGCGAAAGGTAAACTATTTCGATCAACATGAAAGGAAGCGGTAAGCAAATTCATAATGTTCTTTATGTTCTTGACTTGGAAGAAAATTTGCTTAGTGTTGGTCAACTCATGGAAAATGGTTATTCTCTTGTGGTTAGAGATAATTATTGCAGGATTTATGATAAAATTGAGCCAAATCAAGTCATTGTTGAAGTAAAGATGATAAAAAGAAACTTTCCTTTGCAATTTCATTACAATGCATTAAAAATGAAATTGTAGATTATTCATGGCTTTGGCACAAAAGAATTTGTCACTTGATTTTTCATGGTTTAAAGCTTCTTAAGCAAAAGGACATGGTGCAAGGCCTTCCTGAGATACATACTGAGGTGGATCCATGTGAAAGTTGTATAATGGGAAAACAACACAGGAAGTCTTTTCTGAAAGGGGTGTCTTGGAGAGCAAGTGTACTTTTAGAACTAATTCATACCGACATTTGTGGACCAATGAAGACTCCATCTCTTGGAAGTCAAAGGTATTTTCTAATCTTTATTGATGATTTATTAAGAATGACTTGGATTTATTTCTTGAAAGAAAAGTCAGAAGCATTTGCTACATTCAAGAAATTTAAAGCCCTTGTTGAGAAGCAAAAAGATTGCAACATCAAAACCATTCGCAGTGATCGAGGAGGTGAATACACAAGTTGAGAATTAAAAAAATATTGCAAAAATGAAGGAATTCAGAAGCAACTTACAACAGGGTATACTCCTCAACAAAATGGTGTATCTGAAAGAAGAAATAGAACAATTGTTGAATGACTAGAACTATGATGAATGAGAAAGGGCTGCCAAAATATTTTTGGGCAGAAGCAGTGCATACAACAATTCACATCCTTAACAGGTGTCCAACAAGGGCACTAAAGGACAACACACCAGTTGAAGCTTGAAATGGAATTAAACCTTCTGTAAGTCCTTTTAAAATTTTTGGGTGTATTTGTTATGCTCATGTACTTGCTGAGAAAAGAACAAAATTAGATGAAAAAAAGTCAAAAATGTATCTTTCTTGGTTATAGTGTTGTGACAAAAGGATATAGGCTTCTCGATGTCAAAACTAACAAACTTGTTGTTAGAAGAGATGTCATTTTTTATGAAAAAATAACATGAAATTGGGAGGATAAAAATATAGAGAATACTGCTATCATATCTTCAAATCAAGAAGAGGATCAGAAAGATGAAGATGTATCTCAAGGGGGAGAAATCTCATATTCACATGATGAAGAACCGCCTCCAAGAGGAACAAAAATGTTGAGTGACATTTATCAGCGATGTAATTTTGCCGGTGTTGAGCCAGAAAATTATGAATAAGCACTAAAGCATGATGTTTGGAAGAAAGCCATGAAAGAAGAAATCCGAATGATTGAAAAAAATAATACTTGGGAGCTTGTGGCTATACCTAGAGAAAGAGAAGTTGTAAGTCTAAAATGGGTTTACAAAATCAAACTCAATCAGGAAGGAGATATTCAAAAGCACAAAGCAAGGTTGGTTTCTAGAGGCTTCACGCAAAAACCAGGTATTTATTTTTATGAAACTTTCTCTGCAGTTGCTCGTCTTGAGACAATTAGAACTGTAATTGTTGTTGCTGAACAAAATAAATGGAAGATATTTAAACTTGATGTTAAATTAGCATTTCTGAATGGAAAACTTGATGAAGAGATTTATGTTGAGAAACCTCAAGGATTTTTTATTCAACGGGGAGAAGAAAAGGTGTACAGGCTAAAAAAATCTGTTTACGGGCTGAAGCAAGCTCCAAGAGCCTGGTACAATGAAATTGATACATACTTTTTGAAAAATAATTTTCAGAGAAGTTAAAGTGAAGACACTTTTTATGTGAAGAAAGAACATGGCAGCATTATCATTGTTTGTCTCTATGTGGATGATTTGCTCTTTACAGGAAATGATGTAAAGATGATGCAAAAATTAAAACAAGATATGATGCAAGCTTATGAAATGAGTGTCTTGGGTTGCTAAATTATTTCTTGGGCATCGAAGTTTCTCAAGTGAAAGAAAAAATTTTTATTTATCAAAAGAAGTATACTCAAAGTATTCTTCAAAAATTCAAAATGATGGATTGCAGGTCTATGGCCATACCATTAGCAGCAAATGAGAAGTTCATAAAAGATGATGTAGAAAAGAAAGTTAATAACTCACTTTATAGGAGTTTGATTGAAAGTTTGCTATATCTTACTTCAACAAGGCTAGATATTATGTTTGTTGCTAGTTTATTATACAGATTCATGCAAGAACCAAGCCAAGTGCATTTTGGAGCTGCAAAGCGTGTTCTACGCTACTTGCAAGGAACAATGGATTATGGGATAATGTACAAAGTTGGTGGAGATTCGAACTTAATTGGTTATTCTGATAGTGATTGGGCTAGAAGTATAGATGACATGAAGAATACTTCTGGTTATGCTTTCTTATTTGGATGAAGTATTTGTTCTTGGTTATCAAAAAAACAAAATGTTGTTTCTCAATTCACAGCCGAAGCAGAATATGTTTCAGCATCCAAGGCTAGCAATTTGGCTTAGAAAAATATTTTAAGACATTGGTGAAAAAAAAAGGGATTGTTCTGTATTATGATAACAAAATCAGCAATTGCAATTGCCAAGAATCCAGTCAGCCATGAAAGACGAAAGCATATTGCCATTAAGTATCATTTTATCCGAGAAGCACAAGAGAAAGGCGAAATTCAGTTGCATTATTGTTAGACAGGAGAACAACTTGCTGACATCTTCACCAAATCACTTCCAAGAGAAATATTTTGCTATTTTCGAGAACGCATTGGAGTTATCAAGCAAATGCATTAAGGCGGAGTGTTGGAATTAATGCATCAATGTTTAATCTTTCGAAATTGTCTCTTAGTTTTTCAAGAAGTCTCTTTAGAATTTCGTAGTACATGTATCTAGTAAATTGTGATACATGTATTTAGTTATTTGTGAAAGACTTTTTGTTTTCTATTTTGAGTAGTATAAATGGTGAGGTAGTTGATGATTGTAATCATCTCAAGTGGCCTTAAGTAGCCTATAATAAACTTGAGCATTCTCTAAAAATATTATTTTCCTTCCATATTTCCTACATATTTTGCATGAAAAGGCACGATGCAAGGACTAACGCCTATTGCTTTTTGTGAACTACTTCCTAATAATGTGTGGCAAGCACTTACAGAACTGAGCTTATTTTTTAAAGATCTTACATCAACCACTCTACGAGTGGATGACATGGAGGGATTAGCGTGAGACATTCCGCAAATTTCATGCAAGTTAGAACGTATATTTCCTCCTGGATTATTTAGTTCAATGCACATCTCCCGGTACACCTTCCATATGAAGCAAGAATTATTGGACCTGTACAATATCAATGGATGTATCCTTTTAAAAGGTAAATATAAAACATCATTTCAAGTTTGTGACAATTATACTATACAATAAATTTCTAATGTCATGAATCCATCCATTTATCTATTTAGGTATCTTGGAACTCTTAAAAGAATGATTGCAAATAAAACTAGTGTTGAGGGTTCCATTTGTGAAGCATACTTGATGACGGAGTTAACACAATTATTTTCTCATTATTTTGAACCTCATGTCATTCATGTCATGAAATCATAATGTGGATCGTAATAATGATGGTGGTGTTATAGAGGATCTTGAAGGAAGTTTATTAATATTCACCCATCCAGGTCGACTATGGGGAGAAGCAAAAAAAAAAGGAATTTATCCCTCGAAGAAATAAAGGCAGCCCAAACTTACATTTTACTAAATTGTGAAGAGGTTGAGCAATTTGTGAGGTAAAAAAAGCTAGTTGTATTCACTTAATACTATAAACATATCCATATATACTAACTTCTAATTTAACTTATTTTATTACAATGAAGTATGTACATGAAACGTTTGGAAGAAGATTTCCCGAATCTATCTCGAGTCAAATCGGTGAGAGCCTTGAAGCAAATTTCTCTATATGGTTTAAGGAATATGTATGGCTTCAAAAGTAATCATATTTTTATAAATTATACTTAAATTAATTTCTAAAACTTAACAAAGTCATAAAATTTTTGTAAATAGGTCTGATGCAATCATATTGAGAATAAATATTTAGGGTGTCTTGCTCTTGGACCATTTATAAGCGCTACATGTCATTTAGTATATTTCGTTAATGGATATAAATTTCACACAAATTGTCATGGTATTGCAAGATCAACAATGAATAGTGGATTTTGTATCTCGGATCCAAATTTTGGTGATTAATATGGAAGGATAAAGAGATTATACAAGTTGAATATCGTGAAGCACCATTGAAGCAAACTGTATTATTCAAACGTGAATGATTTTACCCAACTATGGAAGTTGGTGTTAAAAGGCATAGTCATTACAAATTGGTTGATATTAACTATCATCGTCGATATAAAAATATGAACGTTTTATTCTTGCAATGCAAGTAACACAAGTGTGTTATGTGTCTTATCCTAGCAAGAAAAAACACAAGGATGATTGGGACGATGTATTGAAGGTAAAACCTCGAAATGTTGTTGATTTACCTCATGAGGGAGTGGCAACAACTCTAGAATTGAATGTTCCATTTCAAGTTGAAGATGTTGAAGTCTAAGAGATATATACAACAACTTTTTTTGATGAACATATATTGTTACATTATCCAAATGGTGATGTAATTGAAATGGATCAACCCATTGATGACAAGTTGTTAGAAGAGCATTAAGAATCAACAGGAGAAAATATGAAAGTGAGGAAACTGAAGAAGATGAGGAAGATGAAGAGGAAGAGTTTGAAGGAGACATAGATAGTGACTGTTGATGTGTTAGTATCTTTTCAATTTAGATACTTACGCATTAACAAATAGCTTTTGGATTTAACTATATGTGTTCTATCATTGAACATCATTAGTTATTCTTGATATAGAATAGTATACACCGATATATGATTATATTTTATTGTTCTCTTATTGTTCTGTTACTTTATAGGATTTTGAAAGAAATTTATCACTTTGTTTTTGATCGTATCTTATCAAGAACCAAACTTAAAGGTTCTAAATTTTTGTATCAATGCATTTGTTGATCTCCCACAAATTCTATGTTTTTGTGTAGAATTTTAGAAAAAAATTCTTTGAGTAAAATCATATTTCCTGGTGCACTACTAAGTGAATTTCAGTTTTTGAAGTGTTGGATCTTTCTCTGTTGAATGGAACATTGCCTAATGATTTTGGTTGTGATAGTTTGAAGTACTTGAACTTTTCTTTCAACAACTTTGCAGGTAAAACCCCAGAATCATTAGCTTTTCAAACTAGAAAATAGATTTCT
This sequence comes from Solanum pennellii, assembly GCF_001406875.1. Classification (NCBI taxonomy): domain Eukaryota; kingdom Viridiplantae; phylum Streptophyta; class Magnoliopsida; order Solanales; family Solanaceae; genus Solanum; species Solanum pennellii. Next base: position 30,273,893 of record NC_028647.1, on the reverse strand, counting down.
TTGCAGGAAATACATATTTTTGTGGCAATCCCTTCAACATTTCCATCTCAACCTAATATAACCACTAATCCTTCAGGTTTGGTGATTTTCTGTTGTGTTCTTTATTTTTCCGTATTGCTAATAAACTAGATTACTCTTTCTTAAAATTGACTAAAACATTGTCTTGTATTTCTTTGTTTTTTGTCTTTATTCCTTTATTTGAATGCTTCTTCATGTTCTTCGTGGAACATCTAATTTTACTTGTGGTAGTATAACAACAACTTTTTATAATTTTTATAGATATCATGACTCGAGGTAGAGGTCGAGGAAGCAGAGGTCGTGTAGGCAAGTCATCATCAGTTAGGAGTATTTCTGTTATTTGTGCAAACATTCCTACTATTACCATTCCAAATATAATTAGTCCTCAACAAGGTAGTACAAGTTCCATCCCTAGCAGTACGCCAGTCGTTCAAACATTCATTCCTCTGGTCATTCATACAACTCGCAGTACACCAGTCGCTCAAACAACAGGTCAAAGTAGTATCCCCAACACTTACTAAGATGTCTCCTATTACATCAAATCATGGTAATCAAATAGGTTAGAATATGTCTAGTCAAAATAACCCAATAGGTCAGAAATACATCTACGCAGAGCAACCCGATAGCTGATGGTGCATGTACCCAAAGTAACCTTATAGGTGAAGATGATTCAAGTGGTAGTCATGCACATACCCTTGTTATTCTAACTACTACAAGGTTAGTTTATGTTTTTACTTTTTCTTTACATACTATTTTTAATTTATGGTATGATTTTGATGGATAACTTTGAAAATTTGTACAGGTTGCATCCTTCAAGAAAATGCTCTACTTTCATTTGAATCTTTCAAAAATGAACGTGATCCTAAAGGAATCAATTGGAAAGGTGTTTCTAACGATATAAGATATGGATATTTTGGAGAATTCAAGGTATAATTTTTTATCATTACTGAGTTTAGAAAGTTATTCACCTTTATGAATAGGATATTAATGTACTACTTAGTTTGAAATTTATTTCAGAAATATTTCTATTGGGACTCGTCCAATAATGAAGCTATAGTGAGGAGAGATTTTATTTCTAAAAAAAAGGAAGCAATACTAAGCCATCCTTTGTACCTCAAAATGTGTGGGAAAGTTGGATTCAACTTTGGAAAGATGCTAAGAATTTTGAAAGATCTTAAATAAATTTTAAAAATCGTTGTGGTGGACGAGAAGTCGCTATTCGAACCCACACAGGAGGCTCTGTCTCAATTGGAGAGTATTGCAAAAGACTTGTAAGAATATATTTCACATACTAAATAAACTATGATATTAATGTTATGTATGTGTTTGTATCTGAATGTATAGATTTGTAGCTTGAAGCATCTGCTTCTCTTTTTTATTTGATACGATAATCACTCTGTTAGAAAATAATTAAGAGCTTCCATTATATAATCCCTAATTGTTATTTGTAGTTTTGATGATTTGACAAACTTAGGGACCTTGTAAAGGTACCGGGTTTATTACTTAAGTATTGCAGGTTCTTACTTGAGTATTGAAGGGTTCTTGTTTGAGTATTGCAAAGGAAACAAACCCAGGGACCTAGTAGAGGTACCGGGCTCTCATGATGATGAGCCAGTCGACTGCCAGCTGGAGATGGTACAGAAAGTAGGTGCACACTTCCCAATGGCGTCACAAAGTGTGACTTTTCCAACCAATGGCAAAGAAGTTTAGGAAAGTGACTTGTCTATACAAAATACACTTTCCTAAACATCTTTTGGTAGTTTTTGCAACTTGAGAGAAACCTCTTCAAGAACATTTGCAAAGGCTACTAGAAAACAAAGGCAGAATTATTTCAAGAACAATAGCAATCTCTGGAGCTTTTCGTATAGTTGTTAGGAATATATTCTCTTGTTCTTAAACTGTAAACTATTCCTGAATCTCTAAAAGAATCAGTGGGTGGTGTCAAAATTCTAGGTTGTCCTGTCGGATAGCTTAGTGGGTAGATAATTTTCTACTTAGGCTTGTTAAGCAATAGGGACTGTTGCTTAACTGTAAGATTGATAACTCTTTCTTACGTTTGTTGTAATCGTGTTTTACTTTTGCTTTTGAAGATTAGTGAAAACGATTGAAAATCCTGTGGAACAGGTCGTGGTTTTACTCCCTTAAGCAAGGAGGTTTCCACGTAAAATCATTGTGTTGATTTTACTGCATTTAACTTTCTGGTAATTTTCTGGAGTGTAGTAAGGGACCTGGTCCATTACTTGTTAAGTGAAGGCACATATTCTATCAAGTGGTATCAGAGCAGGCACTCCCTATTTGGTTAACACCAAGGAAGTGATATTTGTTCTAGAATGGCTGCTCCACTTAATCTCGAAGAAGGTCAGTCGTCACACAGACCTCCTCGTTTCAATGGACATTTCTACAGTTGGTGGAAAGTTAGAATGCATGACTACCTCATGGCTGAAGACAGCGAGTTATGGGATATTGTACTGGATGGACCATTTGTTCCGATGATGGATGAAAAGGATGGAGAGAAGACTATTACTGTTCCAAAGCCTAGGCAGAAATATGACGAAGCTGACAGGAAAAAGATTGAAAAAGGTTTCAAAGCTAAAACTCTTCTGGTTTGTGGGATAGGACCTGATGAGTACAACAGAGTGTCAGCCTGTGAGTCTGCTAAGGAAATTTGGGACTGCCTGAAGACTGCACATGAAGGAACTGAACAAGTCAAAGAATCTAAAATTGACATGCTTACCTCACAGTATGAGAACTTCAAAATGAAGGAAGGAGAAACAATACATGACATGTTCACCAAGTTGTCTTCCATTACAAATGAGCTGCGAAGTCTGGGTGAACCTATAAGCATGACCAAACAAGTCAGAAAAGTGCTTCGAATTCTTCCAAAGTCTTGGGAGAGCAAGGTAGATGCCATTACAGAAGCCAAGGATCTGAAGGTGCTGACTATGGATGCTTTGATTGGGAATCTGAAGACACATGAGATGAATCGAAACTATGATTTGTCAAAGAAGGAAGCCAAGAAGGACAAGTCATTGATGCTGAAGTATAAATCAGATGAAGATTCTAGTGATGATGATATGGCATATCTCATCAGTAGATTTCAAAAAATTGTAAGGAAGAACAAAGTTTATAAAAGGGGAACAAATGGTACTCGAAATGCTGTTCAAGGTGATACTTGCTACAAGTGTGGAAAATCTGGGCACTTCATCAGAGAGTGTCCTTTGCTCAAGAATGAAAGCAAGGAACATCAAAAACATAGGAGTGACAAAGAGAATAGAAGGGACCTGGTACTTGGCAACAGAGATCGAAAAGCTGCTGCTGATATGGTTGTCAAAAAGGCTCTTGCTGCATGGGGAGATTCTTCAAGTGATTCAGAAGACCCTGATGAGCCAAAAGATGTGTCCATGGTTGCTGTGCATGAGGAGGAAACTGTCTTCAATGAAATGTTTGCTCTCATGGCTCACACAGAAAATGAAGAAGAGGACAATCAGGTAACTCTTCTAGATATGAAAAATGACTTGGATAAATATTCTCTTAAAAAATTGAGAACTTTGGCAAAAGTCATGATTGATTCTGTGATAGAGTTAACATCTGAAAGAGACACCATGAATGCTGAACTTGATAGTTTAACTGAAAACAAAGTTAAACTTGAAGAGAAAATGTCAAGAATGGTGTCTCTAGAGTCAAATAACTCTGAGCTTAAGAACCAGTGGAACCAGATTACTGAAGAAGCTGAAAAGCTGAATGGAATGTCAAATGGTTTACAAGCTGAAATTCAAGAAAAATTGAAAAACTCTGAGAAAAATCTTGGTCTGTCGCTGGAAAAGAGTAACAAATTAGAAGAGGATATTGTCAAACTTAAGGAAGAACTTGAAAAATCCCTTAAGTGGACAAAATCCTCAAAGTTACTGTCAAATGCTACAAATCAGAGTAATTTCAATAAGAAAGGACTAGGAAGTTTAAACATCACTCCTCCTTATAACCCTCACAGTAAGTATGTGTTTGTGTCTGACAATATGCTATGTCTTCACTGTGGTAAGAATGGACATTTGAAGGGTGAGTGTGCTAGCTGGAGAAACTCCTGTGAAAGGTTCTCAAATTATGCTGAAAGGCAAAATTTACCAAAAGAGAGACCTGGTCCTCCAAAGCATGTGTCAACTCACAGATTTTTAAAGAAAAAATCTGTCCCTGCTCCTATGTCCTTTGTTAGAAAACTTCAAAATCTACCATATTGGACTAAGTACAATCTAATCACTCCTTTGTCTGCCTACTGGGAACTCAAGCTGAAATGGGTTCTCAAGCTTAACAAGTGATTTTTGGTGCAGGTGAGTGAGAGGACCAGCAGTCAATGTTGGTATATGGATATTGGCTGCTCTAAGCATATGACTTGTGATGTAAAGAACTTCCTCTCACTCAAGACCCTCCAAGGAGGAGGTGTCTCATTTGGTGATGGCAAGAAGGGGTACATTTTGGGAGTTGGCAAAGTAGGAAGATCTCTTGAAGATTCAATTGACAATGTTTACCATGTGGATGGGTTGAAGTACAGCTTGTTGAGTGTGTCACAAATCTGTGACAAAGGAAATGAGGTCAAATTCACTTTTGAGAAATGCACTGTGGTGAGTCTAACTACAAACAAGGTAATTCTCACTGCACACAGAAGTAAAAATATGTATGTGTCAAACTTAGAAACATCTCATGGAGATGACCTAACATGTCTTAGTGCTCAGAATGAGAATGCTGATCTCTGGCATCGTAGACTGGGGCATGTAAGCTCATCTTTATTGAGCAAACTGATTTCTAAGGACCTGGTCCGAGGTCTGCCCAAACTGAAGTTTGCTGAAAATAAAATCTGTGAAGCTTGTGTTAAAGGAAAACAGATCAGATCATCTTTTAAGTCCAAAAATCAAGTAACATCATCAAGAACACTAGAGCTGCTTCATATGGGCTTGTGTGGACCCCTGAAGGTTCAAAGTAGAAATGGCAAGAAGTACATCTTGGTGATTGTTGATGATTATTCAAGATACACCTGGACAAGAAAACATCATCAAAAACTTTAGAGCTGCTTCACATGGACCTTTGTGGACCCTTGAAGGTTCAAAGTAGAAATGGCAAGAAATACATCTTGGTGATTGTTGATGACTATTAAAGATACACCTGGACGAGATTTTTGAGATCAAAGGCAGATACAGCGGATGAGCTGGTGGTTTTCTTCAAAATGATTCAAACCAAATTAAATCAAGTTGTGTGCAGCATTAGATCTGATCATGGGACAGAGTTTGAAAACTCAACATTGGATAGATTCTGTATGGAAAATGGTACAAGCCACAATTTCTCTGCTCCAAGAACTCCTCAACAAAATGGAGTGGTGGAGAGAAAGAACAGAACCTTGGTGAACATTGCCAGAACTATGATTATTGAATCAAATCTTCCTCAAAGTTTCTGGGCTGAAGCTGTTAACACAGCATGTCATGTTACCAATAGGTGTCTAATAAGAGTTGTCTTGAATAAGACTCCATATGAACTGCTCAACAACAGAAAGCCAATGCTGAGCTATCTTAGAGCATTTGGATGCAGATGTTTTGTGCTGAATAATGGAAAGGATGATCTGGGAAAATTTGATCCCAGAAGTGATGAAGGAGTATTTGTTGGATATTCTTCATCCAGCAAAGCCTACAGAATATTCAACAAACGAACACAATGCATTGAAGAAAGCATTCATGTTGTATTTGATGAAGATGGAAGCTTGAAGAATGATGGATCAAATGATGATGATGATGTGCTGAAAATGCTCAAATCAAAGAAGATTGAAGGAGCTGAATTTGATGCAGATCAACAACTGAAAAATGATTGTGATGATCAGAATCATACCTGAAGAGGATGCTGAGGATGAACAGGATGATATGGTACCTGGTACTACTCAAAACTCCAACCAGATTACATCAGACTCCCCAGAAGATGATGTCACTCTTGATGAAGAAGAACATGCTGATCTGCCAAATTAGTCTGCTGCAAAGTCAGGATGGAAGCATAGTTCATCACATCCTCTTGACAATCTCATTTCTCCCTTGAATTCTGGAATTCAAACTAGATCAAAAACAAGAAATCTAGTTGCATTCTCAGCATTCGTATCATCTATTGAGCCCAAGAATGTTAAAGAAGCATTAAGTGATACAGACTGGATCAATTCTATGCAAGAAGAACTCCATCAGTTTGAAAGAAGTAAGGTATGGTACCTGGTTCCTCGACCTGAAGGCAGAACAATAATTGGAACTAGGTGGGTATTCAGAAACAAACTTGATGAAA
>NC_028647.1:30255748-30262616 GCF_001406875.1 Solanum pennellii | reverse complement strand
TTTGAGTATTGCAGATGAAACAAACCCAGGGACCTAGTAGAGGTACCAGGCTCTCATGATGATGAGCCAGTCGACTGCCAGCTGGAGATGGTACAGAAAGTAGGTGCACAGTTCCCGATGGCGTCAGAAAGTGTGACTTTTCCAACCAATGGCAAAGAAGTTTAGGAAAGTGACTTGTCTATACAAAAGACACTTTCCTAAACATTTTTTGGTAGTTTTTGCAACTTGAGAGAAACCTCTTCAAGGATATTTGCAAAGGCTACTAGAAAACAAAGGGAGAATTATTTCAAGAACAACAGCAATCTCTGGAGCTTTTCGTATAGTTGTTAGGAATATATTCTCTTGTTCTTAAACTGTAAACTATTCCTGAATCTCTAAAGGAATCAGTGGGTGGTGTCAAAATTCTAGGTTGTCCAGGTCGGATAGCTTAGTGGGTAGATAGTTTTCTACTTAGGCTTGTTAAGCAATAGGGACTGTTGCTTAACTGTAAGATTGATAACTCTTTCTTACGTTTGTTGTAATCGTGTTTTACTTTTGCTTTTGAAGATTAGTGAAAACGATTGAAAATCCTAAGGAACAGGTCGTGGTTTTACTCCCTTAAGCAAGGAGGTTTCCACGTAAAATCATTGTGTTGATTTTACTGCATTTAACTTTCTGGTAATTTTCTGGAGTGTAGTAAGGGACCTGGTCCATTACTTGTTAAGTGAAGGCACACATTCTATCACTAATGAACTATCATGCAGTTTTGTAAAAGGCCATTGTTTAACCATCATATCTTGAACTCTTATCTAGTACACAAAAGTTGATGACTTTTCTTACCTCTTTTTCAAAAGTTCTCTCTAGACAGAGTAATGCTATTAATATTTTCAAAGCTAGATTTATGATTCTACTGTCCATCATTTCTATATAAAAATTGACAAAATCTTATATTTTTTCTTTGATTTCTTCCTTGTCTTCGTTGATTTCCTCATCAATCATTTGGTTATCATTTCTGTTGTGAAAACCATAGTATGTATTGATGATCCAGTCCAGTAATGAACTTTTTGATTTTCTCAGTTTTAAATACAAGTCAGATGTTTTGTTATGAATCTGCAGCATAGAAAGCAAGGGAGAAGAAGTCATTCTAGTTTAAATATTCTATTTTTTTTGTATAGGTTGTTGATAAGGGACGAGATCCAACTCCTAGTGAATTACATTTGCATGTTCACACACATGATCATGATGGAAAATATTTTGTTGTTGAGCACTCTCGAATCGTCCATTTAAGTCCAAGATTTTACAACTTCACTGACTTTATATTTGAAAATCTAAAAAATTTCAATGCTAGGTGGCCAAAACTTCATAGGCGTTTTGCCTTCTAATCAATAAGGAAGTAGTTATATTATGTTAAAATGTATTCATATGGATCCAACTCTGTGAGTTTGGTTTTACCTTGAAAGGTTGTTTGAATTATTTTAAGAGTGGCAGTAGCCTAAGGTCATTATAGAGCATTAGCTTTCTGAAATTCTGTTGGTGAATATGATGGAAAACTCATAAAGTAAGAGAAAAATGACAAGCTTAGACACTATCATCTTAGCATCCTGCAATTACAGATGGAATACATTGAATTTTTGTTGGTTTTTGTTTCAACTAAGCATATTATGGATGAAATGAACTATTTTTTTTATTATGATTTCTTTTTTCTGCTATTTGACGTGATGTTGCCATAGTAAGGTTTATATTTAGTATTGTGTGTGCTATGTCGTCTTGTTTGAGATTGAGGGATAGTATATTTTGTTGTTTATATGTAGTGTAAAATGTGAGCCAAAAAATGTCGTCTTGTTGGTTATTACTGCCAATTAAGATGCATGCAGTAAAGGAACACCTTCTTGTTGCAAAAATTTCCCTGTACTGTTAGGTCTGCATAAATATCAGTTTGAGTACATTTGATTTTGGGACATATCAAAGTATAGAAAGAAACAACTTCTTGTTTCAAGTTATGGCCTATTTTGGATCATGTATTTGCAGTAGCAAACCAGCATTGTGCCAAGTTAATTCATCCCTAGAAGCCATAGTTTATAGAAGATCAATTGAAATAATCTTAATTTCTTCAACGGCAAAGAGATATTTCCACCCCCAACAAACAAAATTACCCAAAGAATAACCCTCTGTACATAGAACTTATGCTAATGCCACATTAAAAATAAATTTGTAGTTGAAATAGACCATGCGTTATCTGAGTTCTCACTGATCTTTTATGTGGAATCACAATTTCCAGCAAGTAAACTTAAAAGAAGATATATGTATGTCAACTGATTGTAGTGTGTCTTCTCCTAGATATGCCATGTTATAGATCATGTTTTAATGAATCTATCTTCAAAATTAAACACTCTCATCTAGTTTTAACATATAAGTGCAAAACAAATAATGATTTTTTTAAGAGTTCACTGATGACTTTTTCTTTTAAGGTTCTTAATTTCTATTAAATCAACAATTTAGTTTATTTTATTTTAAAAATCTTTCAATCACCCTTTGATACAATATGTATTAATTTACTATCTATTACAGGAAAGGTCTGAAGAAATATTACGAGAAAAAACAGTCCCAGGCAGATATTGATCATTGTGAAGCATATTATGAAGCCGCACAAGGAGCAAAGAAGAAAAAAGTATATGGTCTTGGATTTGAAGCGAAAAGTTAATATGGGTAAAAAAAAGTTTATCCCTTCCAGATCTAATGCTTCATCGTCAGTTTTTCAGCCAGCACTGATAACAAATATGTCTGAGTTTGTGATGCAACTGATTCACTTAACACTTTCTTCCGGTAGTTCTTTGGCGAGTACATGAAGTGAATCCTTCACCACCTACATATATTACATAAGGTCCTCTTACTACTAATGTTGAGGAGGAGGATCCTTTATTTTCAGATGATAATTGTTGCCCTTGACCCAACTTGCATTAATTTTTTATTTTGACTACTTTTGAAAATACAAATTGTGTATCCATAATACTTGATAGATGTGGGTTTTTTTATTTAAAAATCACTAATATTTATTGGTTATGGATGTCTTAGATATATTTGTTGTTGGGGCTTTTCTATCTATACATGTTTAGTATTCTATGATTACTATTTCATATGATTGGTGGTTATTGAAAGGGTATTCACTAATTTGCATTTAACATGTTTTAGTATGAAATATTGAAAATAAATAAATAAAAATATTTCAAAGAAATAGTAAGCGACAAATTTGCGACGATATAAATTGTAGTTATAGAGAAAATTTTGGCGACAAAATATTTTGTCGCGAAGTAATTCAAAAGACATATTGCGATGGAATAGCGACAAAAGTTTTTGTCATGAAGTCATTGAAACGACGAAATGGAATTATTAAAATAACAACAAAAGTATAAAAATAGCACCGAATAATTTGTCGCTACGTAACTAGCAACAAATATAGTTCGTCTCTAAGACGGCGTTATCCCAACGACAAAATCAATTATTTTCATCGCTAAGAGGTTAGCAACGAGCAAAATAGTGACAAAGCATATTTCGTGGCTAATCCGTCGATAAACAATATTTTTTTAATAGTGATATAAGTTAGGCATTATTCAAAATATTTTTTTTAATAATTGTGGTATATAACTATATCTATATCTATATTACCTTAAAAACATGAACTCCTAACTTGAATGTTAAATTACTATAATATCCCTATTTTAGGTTGTAACTTTATCGATGACTTGTGACTTTTCTTATAAGTTGTGACTTTTTTTCAATGGTTTGTGATTTTATGATGAGTTGTAACTTTTCCAAAGAGTTGTGACTTTATCATCAAGACGTGAATTTTCCAAAGAGTTGTGACTTTTGCAATAAGTTGTGACTTTTTCAAAGAGTTGTGACTTTTTTAAAAAGTTATGACTTTTTCAAAGTGTTGTGACTTCTCGGAAAGGTCATGATTTTATAGATAAGACACAAAGTTTTGTTCAAACTACCCTTTTTTGACTATAAATGGAGGGACTTTCTCTCATTTCTCAACAACATTTTTTTCTAATCTTCTACTCTTCTTCTTCTTCTTCTTTCATTTAATTATTTTTGTGTGAGTTATTGTTGTTGAGTGAGTTCAAATTTTAGCAGAATATGAGGTACTATTCTGATGAAGTAAGTTGTTCTATCCTTAGAGGGTTTATTCCATAACCTCGAGTACTTGAGGAAAATAATATAACTTTTATGATATAATAATAATTTTTTGCTTAATATATTAATTAGTATGTAATGTTCCAATTTATGAAGTTAAAATGATGTAGTCTAAATTTATTTGATTTTGTTAACAATTTCTCTTGTGATGTAGCCATATGTTTCTGAATATTTTTCCCAAAATTTAGAGAATTGTGACATATATTTTTTATGCTCAAGACAAAATAATGATTTTATTTATCAATGCTACTTATGTGATTTAGGCTCTCAAGAAGCTTGCTTCAAAATAGTTAATATTGTATAAACATTTCCCTTTTATTTTACTTATTTACAATTTCTTAAAATTTCAGTATTTTAGACGAATAAAAGTTCATTTGACTTGTAATAATGCCAATTGAAGTTTGTATTAGTTTAATTTTTATTATTTATATAATCACAAATATGGTATATTGGCGATGTGCAGGATTGTTTGTGAAAGTTCAAACATAGTGAATAAAGATGAGCCATGGTATTCATCTTGCAAAAAGTGCAACAAAAAATGAAAGTTATAGAACATATTGTATCTTGTAACAATTGCAACAATGAGAAATTTAGAAAATGAAATGAGGTCAGACTCAGTAAAAACTCAATTCTACAAGCCTGACTTTTTAAAAGGGTGCCCTCCTAATCTCATTTTGATAGGAAGAGATATTGATAATTATCCCAAGGAGGCTTACTACTCAGCTGGTAGATCATGTGAGCCATCCATGATCACTAAACTCACAAAAGCAGTAGCATATGCAAATTGAAATCAGAGGTTTCTATATGCTTAACGAAAGTAGGATTTGTAGAGTAGGATACAAAAAGTGTATTTATATACAACAGAAAACTCTTATAATCCATGGACGACATTTGGAGTTTATAAAAGAAACAATTATAAAATAAATTAGCTTTACCTTTTAAATGACTCATTTTTACACAGATATTGTTTACAACTTGAAGTGCATCGTGGAGAACAACGTGCACGAGTTATGCTATTTGAAGTGACTAAGTATATACGAGGCTACAACGTGTAAGACTACATAAAATAAACCATAATAAATATATGAACTGTATTTATACCTAAACACCTAAACGCCCAATGGACTCGGCCGCATAGATAAGTTGTCTAATCCATCCTAATTAAATTTTACAGTTATCTTATTGTGATACTTCATAGAACTAAAGAGAAGAAACGAATTACACGATAATATATACATATAATTTTATGATTCTTTTAATTCTACACATTAGGTTAGTTTTGAAAGAGAATGCGCCTATCATCTGCTGAGAAAACTAGACCCCTCAAATGGCTTATGCAGTGGGACATAGTTGATTTGTAGAGGCTTTGACGGGAATGTCATAGATTCGGAAAAAACAACAGGTCAATATTCTACAAACCAAATGTTTACTCCAACAATACAATTATAACTACCCATCCCCTTTTTAAGTTGATACTGCTTACGACTTGAAGTGTGTGGTAGAGAACAATGTTACTGAATTCTACTATTTGGAGCGGCTAAATATTTACTAGGCTGCAGTTTGCAACACTACATAGAATCGACCTCGGTAAGGATATAATTTGTATTTATACCTAAAAAACTTAACGCCCAGTTGACTCTACCACATAGGTACGTTGTCTAACCATCCTAACTTTTACGGTTATCTTATCATGGCACTTCATACCACAAAAGAATAGAAATGAATTACACAATTACATATACATAACAATTGATGATTCTTTCAATTCTATACATTAGGTTTTGTATGAAAGAAAATGCACTCATCATGCAGCTTAAAAAACTGGACCCCTCAAATGGCATATCCAGTGGGACATAGTTGATTTGTAGAGGCTTTGACGAGAATGTCATACATGCATAAAAAACAACAGGTCAATATGCTACAAACCTAATGTTTACTCCAAAAATACAACTATCACTACCACCGCGTGCTCTCCCCCTAGCAAAAATGAAGGATACACTTTCAAATTTATTCAGAAACATTTTTCAATACATCTATTTTTTTGCATGATAATAAAAAAAAACGTAAAAGCTCAAAGGATATCAAATGTGGAAGTATATCTACCACAACACACTTTCTTTCATGATAAACTATATATTGCACTGTCTAGAGGAATATATATGCCAAGAAAAAAATTTCATGTCATGACTAAACAACCACACTGATGCACCGGGACATAATATTGTCTATACCACACATGTAGCTAATGAAAATTACATTGGACGAATCTTTTGGTTTGGTGAAAGAGGAGACGATTTGAAAAACACCACACAATTACCATAGAAGACATTACTTTTGTATATGTAAAGTTATTCAAATACAGGGTACACTAAATTTCAAATATTAAAAGAAAACATACAGTTCATGATATGACATAACTAAGAGGACAAACTGTTAATTTGTGCACAATTACTTGCTAACAAATTACCTAATTACAATTTAAGAATGACGTTTGTCACTGCATGCAAAACAAGTAAGAAGGCAAATAGATTGTCCATTCACTTAGTATGACGTAGTGAAATATTAAATACATATTGATATGTTGAAACCTAAAATATATATTAAATATAAAATATAAAATATCTGGTATATAGGTTCTCAAGACTTAACCTACACGCGTAACGCACGTGCAGTGAATCTAGTATATATATATATA
>NC_028647.1:30231804-30254908 GCF_001406875.1 Solanum pennellii | reverse complement strand
TATATATATATATATATAAAATCACGAATCTATGCAATACCCTAAATACATGCAGAAGGCGATAAGAATTGTTGAAAGGTTTCAAGTGGGAGTGGAGTAGTAGTGCTACAATATGCATTCCATATTCAGCATTTCAAAAATTGGAGATCAATACTTTATTAATATAACTGAAGGAGTTTTTTTTATATACAATAATCAGTTCCTCTCACATATTTATATGTATAAATGTAAATTCCTTTAGAAATACTACTACTATTCTCATTAGTACTGAAGGAGTTTTTTTTTATATACAATAATCACTGCCTCTCACATTTTTATATGAATAAATGTAAATTCCTTAGAAATACTACTACTATTCTCATTTTTACCTTGTTGAATATGTACAACATTTATCAAATTTTCCTAACAAAGATACATTCCCACTTGTTCATTGAAAATGATATGCTAGGAAAACCACTTTGACCCTTAATGTGATCCTCCAAAGAAAATTGATTAGTTACAACAAGATTCGATCCCTTATTTAAGATTTCAAGTATATTAAGGCAACATTCGTTTTTTACATATTCCGTGAATCCTGAAAATTACCAATTGTCGAATGAGTCATTTCTACTATTTTGTTGATAGAGGGACACTTCGCGAAGGGCATTAATTGGGATGCTAGCTGATTGTATTCATTAACTTCATCGTATCTTCGTCAACTTATAATTAATATTGTGAAGTCTTTTTTGATAATTAAGGTTAATTTCCCATCGAGTTTCTTATTCCTTATGTCTATTACTTATATGTTCACCTATGGTAAGGCTAAAATGTTGGGGAATTAGTATGTTTTTTTAAGGGAGTTGTTAAGGAATTCTTCCTTGCTAGAAGCTTTTACGAAAATGTTATTTGAAAATCATACCAACTATAAATATTTTACTCTATTCTTTGTCTATATACCTGTCACAAAATCTTGTTTCAAAAAAAGGACCATACTACTACGAAATCGGAATCGTTCATAAATTAAGTCAAGTTTGCCATCTTCTTTTAAATTCCTAAATGACTAACTTTCTAAGTTGATGTGGAGTTAAGAGTTTCAAGTCTATTAAGATTTGTAGGCCTAAATTCTCATATGGAAGCTAAGTAAAGTCACGAGTAGATTCTTTCAACACCTTGTGAACATCTTCCAATTTAAATCCCTTTCTAAAGGCGAATCTAGTGTTCAATCATGTTCTAACAATATATGAGGTTTCATGACACATTTATAGGTTGTACATAAACAATTACGAGAACATGAGTATTTGTGAGCGAAGATTGGCTAAGTTCTTTTATGGCCTACTATGTGCATTCAAAGTTCATATTATGGCATGCTATCACTACAACAAAAATGACCATTAGCGATATTTAATTCTTAATTGCCGCTAAATATGTATTTTTAGCAGCAATTATTACTCTTTGTATATGTCCCTAAAGCCTTTAGCGACATTGGTTCTAATGACAGTTAACTAATGGCGGTAAAGACTTTAGCACTCTTTATTAGTGTCAATATTTAATGCCGCTAAAAGTTGTTTATGTTGTAATATATGCATTCTACTGCCGAGCTATAATCGGGAGGTATGGGGTGTATTGCCTATATTTATTCGTATGATACCACTACTACAAATATGAAATACAGCTACAAAATTATTAGCTACGATATGAAGTTCGTCACTAATTGTTCACTTTTAGTGACACAATTTTCTTTTCGTGCTTAAAATATGAGACACACACTTTTACTGATGAAACGTAAAAATAGGTTGCAAAGTTTTGTCCACTAAAAGTTTTCCACCAAAAAATTAATTGGTCCCATTCATTACTAGTGCTAGTCACGAATTTAAAGTTATTGGTGACACATTATTTCGTCACTAATAATGTATCTAATTCATGACAAATTATATTCTGCTTAAAATTTATTAATTTTTTGTCACGGAAAAACTTCATTAAAAAAATATGTTGTTACAATATAGACAAACTAGAGTTCATAGTAGAATATTATAAGTTTTAGTCATAAAAATTTAGATTTAATTCTGTCATTTATTTTCTTCACTAATAATATAAATAATTGATGACAACGATTTTTTGTTGTCTCTAATCAATCTGTGATTTAGTTAAAAAAAAAAAGAAATTGTCACAAAATATATAAGGTGTTAAACAGCGACGACTTAAAATTTGTAGTGAATAATTCAACTATTTGCCACGGATAAAATTCATAACTAAATACAACTATGTACATATTTAATAGTAATTCCACATAGGTAAGCAACTATACAGAGATAACATCGACTTACAAACTTAGACATTACAAAGATGTGAAATATTTCATGAATTTCTATTAACTTTTTTCATCGGTGTAAAAGTCGAAATAAACTAAAAAATGAAATCACAAATGAAAGAAACAAAGCAACTAGGATTTAAAATTTATTGTGACGAAGTACTATAATTATGGGTATCGATTTTTTTTTAAAAACAATTGATTTACAGATCGAAGTAAA
The DNA here is from genome assembly GCF_001406875.1 of Solanum pennellii. Lineage (NCBI taxonomy): Eukaryota > Viridiplantae > Streptophyta > Magnoliopsida > Solanales > Solanaceae > Solanum > Solanum pennellii. The sequence continues at coordinate 30,252,401 of NC_028647.1, read as the reverse complement.
CAGATCATTAATTTTTCAAATAAGAGTTAAATTTATAATTGTACTAAGTATTTTTAAAATTTATAAAAATATATAAATAAAATGACAGAATCGTACTAAATGTATTTAAAGATATTTTAAAAAATATATTGTTTAGTTAGAATATAATCTACATTTGAATGAATTCTGGGTTCATGCATTTGTGTATGTGTATAAATAATCATATAATATATTATTTCTATGGAAGTTGAATTTGAAAGAAGTGATTGTAGTTAAAACTAAATAAAAATAAGAGACAAAAGATAGTTAATTGGATGGTAAGAACTCCTCACTTACAACCTTCTGATTCTGAGGTCGAATCCTTAAGAAAGCATAGTAGGTGGGAGCACATGTGGAGAGGTTAAAACAATTGAGATGTGAGATGAGATAATAGGAAAACTAAACCTATTTATAAAAATAAATCTGTCCCTAATTAATACATTTAAACAAAATATTTTCTTATACAAAATATAATCATTAGTGACGAAATTTAATTTTGTTCAACTATGAAATAGATATAACTTTAAAGACAATTGATGCTGCACTGATTGAAGTAAAATAATTAGTGATGATAAATCGATAGTAATAACCTTTTTAGTGACAAAGTATACCATTAAATACAAAAAAAACTATACTTTTTACGATAAATAAATTTGTCATAAATGTTGAAGTATTTGGGGACGATTTTTCTTTTTGTAGTTAATATAATACTTTTAGTGACGAAGCACTAAATCGTCTTTGTATACTTTTAACGACAATCATTTAGCGACGACTGATTGATGGATTGTTTTTCATCTCACTAGATATTTAGTTACAAAATATTATCTTTAAATGATGAAATTATTTGTCCCTGACCACAAGTTGGCGAGTATGTTGCCGGTTCTCTACCATAAGGCACCACCATTGCTAGCATTTGGTTGGGTGTGTCATGCATTTGCATTTATATACATGTATACACTACATATGAGTACACAATCATACCATGTATTGAGTTTTATGAGGTTAAACGTTGGCCATGGAGGCCAACAGAGTTTCAGTTTCAGATGGTATATTCTACTTTCCGCCTTACATACCAGTACATTTCATTCAGACTGATGTCCCATTGCATGGGGAGGCTGAATTTCACGATGCATGTTAAGAAAGAGGCCCCGATCAGACTTCACAATAGGTGTGTTGTCTGAGCTTAGGGTTGGTGAGCTCCATTCTTCCTGGAGGTCGTGATTATTGTCTATAGATTTTGCATACTTAAGGTTGTAAATTATTGTTGGTATTTTTGGGGACTTCTCCCAGGTAGTTGAGGTTGTAGTATTCTTAGAGACTTGTGTACATATTCTATTGGGTCTTTTTAGCAGCTTTGTCGACTTGTTATATACATGATTCAAACTGTAACCTTGTCGGCTTGTTAGTCCTTTCACTATGTTCTTGATGATGTTGGTACCTTATCGGTCTAGTTATCTTGTTTCAGTATGTTATTCTAAGAGCCGTTGCCGGCCCTCATTGTACGATTTTCTTTATTTCTCAGTGTTTCACACGGTTAAGTGAGGCACTAGGTGCCTGTCACGCCTCTTCTAGTTTGGGGTGTGACAAACTTGGTATCAGAGCAGGTCGTGTCGTAGGGAGTCCACAAGATGTGTCTAGTAGGTTTTGCATATTGGTGTATTGTGCACCACACTTATAATAAGGAGGCTACAAGACATTTTGAGGTAATTACTAATCTTTCATCACTTGGATCGTGCGATAGAGCTAAGTCATAATAGATTACTTCTACTTCACACTATATATGCTTAAAATATCGTAGAAATTCTATCTATAAAAGGCAATTTTATATTTAAGAGGCCAAAGGTTAGTTTACCCAAGAATGAAGTTTTCATCGCATAACCCCTAGTCTCATGGGTGACTTCCATAAGATGCGTTTATTAGAATATTCTTACTAGACAATGACTTATGTGAATACATCTACATGCACTCAGCTGAGGAGTAAATATCTTTAATTGTTCTATATAGATTTATATGCAAGGATTTCTCTCATTATATTTTATTGTAAGGTTAAAATATAATGCTACGCAATTAAAGGTTTGAGTAAAAAATAATTGGGGGAGGGGGGGGGGGGTTAGACACAAGTTATTTACTCATAGTAGTAACTACTAGTTACATGCTATTTTCCCTTCTATATTTTGGTGATTGTTTATTTTATGATATTCATATTATAAATGATGTTTTCCATGAGAAATTTACTACATAACCCAGTACTTATAATATGTCAGTAGTTTCACATAGAAAATGCATACATTTTATTTATCAACATACATGTTAGACATAGTATATATTACAAATAATGACTAAGATGATCCGACTAAATGTTTTTTATCTGGTCGTGTCACTAAATTCCTATGAGAGAAAGTCATAAAAAAAGAATGTATAATTAGCATAACATTTACTAATTATAAAATTATATATTCTACATGTTTCGTGACTTAAGAAAATATGTGGTACATTTATTTAGGATTTATGATTTATATGTTGATTGTATCACAAACCCCTTGTCTGCAGTTATAGGTTTTTCTGATCATTAACCATATGTGATGCTTATTTCTATAAAGGATTCAGGTACGCACTACATGTTACAGGAGCTTTTGCACATACGTATTATCCTTAATATGGATTTTGGTGCATAAGAATTCTTCATGAAATCTTAAATAAATAATTTTCATAATTATTTTATATATTTACATTCTTGATTACATATTTCCTCACTTTTGTATATGAGTTGTATACTTGATTATTTGAAAAGGTCTTCATGAAATCTTAAATAAATAATTTTCATAATTATTTTATATATTTACATTCTTGATTACATATTTCCTCACCTTTGGTATATGAGTTGTATACTTGATTATTTGAAAAGTTCTTTTAAGAATATCTCAGAAAAATAAAATTATAATCACCGTATCATATTGTTTTTGATGGGTCAACCTGATAAGTATTTGTAGCACATACAAAACTACTTGATGAGTTAGCTTCTAAGTTTCTAATTAAATATCAATTGCCCCATATTTATATATGAATAAAATTTTATGGTAAAGTTCTTAGTTCTTACTGAAAGAAGATAATAAGAATTTACTATATATATAAGAGTTCTAGAGGTTTCATGTTGTTATATATTTGGTGTTTTTCTATATTGCTTCGTATTAAAAGGTCATAGGGACATTGAAATCTCTCTAGGTCTACTTGAGATATCTTATGTGCTCTAACGACTATTTGATTAATTTTTCTAACAACATATATTAATTCTAAAGTGTTATATATGAGCGAACCATCTATTTAGAACTCATGTTATCCGTTATCGACATATAGTGGTTCTATTTGAAGTAATTATGGTACTCGAAGAATCATTCATAGATGATATAATATGTGGTGAAAATAAAATAATTGCTTAAGCTAAGTAGGTATACATGTATGAGAATAATCATAATCTCTAGTAGACCTAACTGGGTATATTCCAGAATAAGTAACTATTATTGTTCTTATTTTTCTTGCCTATGATTTAAAAAAAAAAATCATCCATCGACGTTTATTTGTAATAAAACTTAATTTCTGATTAGCAACAATTTACTTCCTTCTTTATATCTATATGCTATACAAACTAGTTATTTGTATATATGTTGCATGTTTTGTATGACAAATATTTACATAATAAATGATCAAGGGGTAATTTTCTTAAATATACTTGTTTTAGCTAAGACACAATCACATGCAGATGCGCTATAGATCATATGCCCACATGTTATAGGTTATGTGTCTGCATTTCTAGAATTATTCAAAACATTTGCTCATTTTAAGAAACATATATAAACTTTACATTATATGAGTCATTGGTTACATGCCACTTATAAATAATGTGTTTTTATGTTACATGTTTCAGAATCGTATCGTCATAAGTGTAATGTTTGTCATCACGAGATAAGTGTTTTTATGTTATTGGCATTCTAGATCATTTGCTGATTGATTTTAGGCGATATGATCATTAATTTGCGAAAGACAAGGTCCTATATGCTATATAACTCATAGACTTCTTGCAAATGCATTATGCGCTGCATATAATTTTCTACATCATATGTTACACGCATATATGTTAAATAGGGTATACATCCACAAGTTAAATGTTTGTTACTTGAATCGTACCAATATTGTAAACCACTTGGTTATATGTGCCATGCCTTGTAGATCGTTTGTTGTATTATACATTTTTAATTTTTTTTTTGTATAATTAGTGTGTCAAAGTGTAATAACCTAAATGAGGTATTATGTATTGTATATAAAATATAAATGTATTTGTTTGGAAACTACTGTCTATGCCTTAATATGTCACTTATCCCATAAAGACTAGTAGCTACATAATATGTTTTCTTGAGGACTATCAACTTAACTACTATTCATACACCATTTGCTTCTAAAATTCATGTTGTCAAGATGGGTTGCTCATACTCTACATGATTCACTGAAGACATGACTATGTGGTCTGTGCTTAAAAATATATATCATCACTTATGCTATATTGTTAAGCTAAGGCCTTCTCGAATCACAAAATACTCCATTATATATCATCAGGGGTGGCTCGTGTCTTAGGCCCCCAAATTTAAGAGGCCTTATTTTTAATAATAATAATAATAGGTACTTAATTATTATTTTTTAACAAACATTGAATATTATTTGTAGAAAAATTAAACTTTTCATGAAAAATGAAGGAATTATTAGGAAAATTTTGACATATTTGGAACAGTATATCTCATGAAAAATAATTTAAAATAAGAATGATTATATTATCAAGTGAAAACTAGAAGAAATCAATTATATAAAAGTTATTAACAGTCAAGTTTAAGGCGCTGTTTAATTTTTGCTTTAGACCACTAATATGCTTGAGCCGCTCCTGTATATCATATGCATATGCATGAGAAATAATGTTTTCCATGCTAAAAGTATTAGAAATTATTTTTCCTTATGTAATATACAACAAATTATGATATAAAGCAACGAAATTATTAGCTACGACATCAAATTCGTCACTAATTATTCGCTTTTAGTGATAAAATTTACTTTTCGTGCTTAAAAATATGAGACACATACTTTCTGTGACGAAACATAATAATTCGTAGCAAAGTTTTTATCTACTAAAGTTTCCCACCAAAAAATCATTTGGCGCCATTTTGTTAAGTGGTGTTAGTCACGAATTTAAAGTTATTGGTGACATATTGTTTCGTCACTAATAGTGTATGTAATTCATGACAAACTACGACATCAAATTCGTCACTAATTATTCACGTTTAGTGACAAAAAATACTTTTCGTGCTTAAATATATGAGACACATACTTTTAGTGACGAAACATAAAAATCCGTAACAATGTTTTGCCCACCAAAATTTCCCACAAAAAATCAATTGGCGTCATTTATTAAATAATGTTAGTCACGAATTTTAAGTTAGCAGTGACACATTATTTCGTCACTAAAAATGTATCAAATTCATGACAAAAATTTTTTTTGTCTAATAATTTATTTAATTTTGGACACAAAAAATATCATCTAAAAAATATGTTGTTACAGTATCGACAAATTAGAGTTAGTAGTTAAATATTATAAATTTTAGCTATGAAAATTTATATTTAATTATGACATTTATTTCGTCACTAGTAATATAAATAATTGGTGACAAATATTTTATCGTCTCTAATCGATCTATGATTTAGTGACAACAAAAACATTGTCACAAATATGTAAGGTATTAAATAGCGACGACTTCAAATTTGTAGTGAATAATTAAACTATTTGCTACGAAAAAATGCATAGCTAAATACAATTTATTTTTTGCTACAATTGTTCATAATTGCAAGTGACAACGTACAAAAAGAATAATACAAGTGCTTCATAAGAAGTAGACATAGTTCATTCGTTAATTGGCAAGTGAAAATATTAAAACCAATGAATTCGGTCGATTTTGTAAAAACGAAAAAGTTCAATACATCAATTTTCTTAAATTACGCTATTAAAAAATGCATCATTAGAAAATACAATCCGGGTTATAAGTATTGTGAGTGGGCACGGTTCTACCAATAGATCACTAATATTTGTTAGTTTAGCAGTTTTGTTTTTTATTTGATACACTTTCATTGATAAACACGATAAAAAATATAATTTATCAAGTCTTTCTGGGAATTTTTGTGCATGTCTATTAATTTTGTGATTGATATACTACATAGATTAAGTCTATATATTTATTTTTTTCTATAAATATGTACATATTTAATAGTGATTCCACACACGTATGTAAGAGTAACTATACAGAGATAACATCGACTTACAATCTTAGACTTTGCAAAGGTGCAATATATTTCATGAATTTCTATTAACTTTTCCCATCAGTGTGAAAATTGAAATAAACTAAAAAATGAAAGCACAAATAAAAGAAATGAAATAATGAGGATTTCAAATGTATAATGATGAAGTACTATAGTTATTGGTATCAATGTTCAACTTGAACTGATTATTCATTTTTTTAATAAAACCAAAAGTTTGATTTTAAATAAATTTATTATTGTACTAAATAATTTTTAAAATTTACAAAAATAATTAAATAAAATGACAAAATCGTATTGAATATATTTAAAGATATCTAAAAAATACACAGTTTAATTAAAATATAATCGAGTTTAATTAAAATATGAACGACAAGAAAGAGTTGGTCTGATGGTAAGCACTCTTCAATTTCAACCTTAAGGTTGTGCGTTCGATTTCCCAATAATGTGCGAGCTCCTGGACAGAGTTGAAAAAAATTGAGATAGGGGAGATACGTATATTATATATATAAATTATTTTTATAAAGATGAATTTTATCATATATACATTTAAAAATAAAATAATTTTTTGTATATAAAATATATATCATTAGTGACAATATAATGTTTTTTCAACTACAAAATACATATAACTTTAGAGACAATTGATTTCGTCACTGATAGTAAAATAATTAGCGACGATATAATTTTATCGGTAGTAATAACCTTTTTAGTGACAAATCATACTATTAACTACAAAAAATATACTTTTTATAACAAATGAATTTGTCGCAAATGATTAAGCATTTGGTGACGATTTTTCTTTTTGTAGTTAATATAATATTTTTATTGATGAAGCACTAAATCGTTTTTATATACTTTTAGAGACACACATTTAGTGACGACTGAGTGACGAATTATTTTTCGTCACAAAAAATTTTAAGTGACAAAATATGATTTATTAATGACGAAATTATTTGTCCCTGATAATCGAATTTATTGTAGTATATGTTGAATAAGTCACCTTATGTTATCTTCAATGCCTAACAAAGATCACTATCTGTAGACTATACATTTTAGAAATTTACATAACTATTTATCATTTGTTTTATAGCGTTTTTTTTTAAAGTTATCTATTTTATAAATATTATATTTATTTCTGTATGTGCTAAATGTTTAAGTTGTAGAAAATATATAGGTTTATAAGTTTATGTATTTCCATGTTATTTACGCATGCACATATGTCAAGTTTAAGTTAATTTAAGGATACAAGACTTTAAAGCCATTATAGCTTGTGTTTGAAGCAGTTTCATATCTCTCTCTCGACCACAATATTGCACATTAGACTTTACATAAAAATGTATGTTTGAGACTTTCTAGTGTGTGTAGTATTGTGTATTGCACAACTTTTTTCATATGAATAATAGGTTTTTCTAACTTAAATTGTTCATACACCATACTTCTACAAGGCCCACATATGCATGAGCCAAAGTCCTTTTTTAAAAACATTTACTAGTTACATGATTACATATAGTATTCATTTGTATATATACCATGATTTCTATATAATGTGATTGATCATACATTACAAGTAATCTCATGCGCACCTACTTGAGTAAATAAATAAATACATGTTATTTAATTGAATTGCATATGCGTCACACGCTGATTAATTAATGAAATTTTAATTGAATTTTTTATTGTTTATATCATTAATATCACACATTGAAGCATATATGTGGAGGTTGCTTGAGTTTTCGGTTTATAATTTCTCAGTATATAAGGGTAACTTTTCCAAAACCTCAAAATAATTTTTAGACTTAGCTTCGTGAGCATAATTTTCGTTCGCGCATGTTCTTAAGGGGGAACGATTAGATACCCTATGTGTTCACTTAATTATTCTTGGTACAATGTTAGAGGTTTAAGAGTCAAAATTTATGATTTTCTTTTTGTTTAATTGTTACATCGTTCGTGTTAAGAACATAGGTTTTAAGTTGAAATAGATATAAATATATATTTAGTTTCTTTCAAAAAAAGGTCTAAAATATTTATAAAACAATTCCTTAGTCATGATAAACTGTATGTGTTTTATATTGTAAGAATTTGATAAATTATTAAAAGTTTAATGAAGATCGTAAGCCTAGTAATGACAAGAGATCAAATTATATGAGTTAGGCATTATTCAAAATATTTTTGTTATATATATATATATATATATATNTGTTAGAGTACTTGGTTGTCTTAAATATAATTTCTGTCCGAATCAATATGTATCAATAGTAATTGTAATGTCATTTTATTTCTTAGTAATAGTATGTTTTGTTGCACATAATTTTCTTTCTGTACCATGCAACCGATGTACATTGGTATTGTCTTATTCATGGTTTTGATACATTACTGCAATTGATATGGAAAAGTTTCTATAGTAATTATGTGTAGACATTTTTGATGTTATCAAGTATTTCATTAACATAATGACATTATATGTCTTGAACTTTCTATATAATCAAGTGCCGCTACTACAACATAAAACCAATAAGTTATTTGATAATGTGTATTGTACGTTATTATCAACAATACATAAAGTTGTATATCATTTTTGTCTTTGTAAATAGTCAGCTATGTATGCATACTTGTCAGGGTAATGTTGGCTGCTTTATGATAGTCCATGAGTCTTGTAATAGTTATGTTGAAATAGTATCCCCTGTGATTTGTGCCAGAAGTTTAATTAGCAATCTTCCTATTCTATACCATTATTTACTGAAGGAAGGAATGGAGAGATAGAGAGTGGTGATAATTTGGTGATCACACAGGCTATTATATGTTAAAAAGCTCGATGCATCCCATGCACCAATAAGATATTAATGGTATCGTTATGTGCTTTACTACTAGGTGTGTAATTACTTCATTTCATTATCATTGGCAACGAAAAAAAGAGTTATTCATATAAACCAACATGCTGGAGCAAAAAATGTCTGCATATATTTCAGCTTTTGATATTCGAGTTTAGTAACTACTGGAACTTGTTGACGATATATTATTTTTGTTAGAATAAGCAATTTCGGAATATTAGAAAGCATTTTTTCATAATAGTACGTGTCCATAAGTTTATGAAACATGGGATACAGTTTTGTAACATAGTTTGTGCTTTTTAATTTGGAAGTTTAGTAAATATGGAAAACCGTTATGTTATGATACTAATTGTAGCCAGGGGAAGTTTGTGGTAATGAAACCCAAGAGAACCCCATGTCATCAGGTCTTAGAATGTGCTTATAAATGGGATATTTGGGGAACGGGACATGTTAATTACAAGTAGGATGGTAACGTAACAGACTTGCAGACCAAGGATAATTGAAGAAAGCTAGAATGATGATTCATCAACATATTGAATAGGCGGTTATCATTGAAATTTTAATTAAATAATAATTGATTTAGTAAGTGTCCAGTGTGTTGTCTGTGAAGTATGTTAATGAAGGAATTCACGGCCTAATATTATATAAATGTATCATAGGAGGCGAGGCTATGTTCAGCAGGACTTCAAATGGTACACAACAATACCTTGTCCTCTCAGTATATATAGCATCGACAACGGAATTTGGTTAGCGGTTTAAGTTAATTCATGTTACTAAAGGGACAGAACAATTATTGAAGGATTGTTACAATTATAATGTGTGTTGTAGCATAATACAAATTGAATAGGAGGCAGGTATTCTGAATTAAAGGACATTGCAGCAACAATTTGAATAGTAACCGCCGAAGGGGGGGGGGGGGCAAAGTAAGAGGTAACATGAGTTAATAATCTATTAGTACATAAGGCGGTGACTCCTTTTGATAATTTCCTGGTGGCACTTCTATGCTTGTGGTGCGAATGAAGGCCCTTAGGTGAGCGTGTTGTTGCCGCAGGTAGTGGATTCACAGATTAGAGAGCTTATCGTATGTGCCCATTGAACGTGATTCAGAGGTAGTTCAACTTCTGAATGTAGAGTAACTACAATTGTTAACTTTTGACCAATAATAATGAAATAGAAGTTAAAATGTGTGAATTTACCTGATAATTCGGTAAGAGGGTTTAGCTTTAAATGGTCCAACGCGGTTATTTCTTCATTCATTATGGTCATGCGTGTCTATAGATTGTAGCAATTAAAGCATCACTTAATAGGGTACTTCAAATTAATGTGAAGGGTGTGAGGGTGAGACAACCAATAGACGGGGAAAGACATAAATATGTATATGTATGTAACCACCTGGGTACCTGGTTTGTCAGAGTTATGATGAAGTTTAGTTGTAGCCACAACAGGAGGATATATAATAGGACATCTGGTAGTCCATAGAGAAAAATAGAAGATTTAAGTGTTGCATTAATAAAATAAGATATGAAAATGTGAACTGGTGGAAGAGCAGTGCATTAGCATTAAGAATATGTATGTGTGTTTATACGTTATAGAAATTAAATAGCTTCAAGGGCGTGAGGGTGGTACAGCCAATAAATGGTGGAAGGTGTAAATTTAATAATTTAGGGAGAGAGTTTATTACCTCGACTGAAAAGGGATTTGTTTGAGTTTCTTAGCATCCAAAGCAGGAGGCAGTTTGTCTGTGTCCGTAGTAGGACTCCTGAAAGACATTAAAGAGGAGTAACACATATTAAGCGTTGGGATTAAAGGAAGGGGATGAGAATATAAACCGGGAGTAGAGGAACCCTTGTACATGGGGAAACTAAGTTAGGCAAAATGTTGCATTAGAAGCACGACAAAGGGTGGGATTTTTTGACAAAGGATAACAAATATTAGATGCAAATACATATCGAGTAACAACAAAATTTAATACCTATCGGCATATGTATATCAACTGATAATGCTTATACTTAAAAATGAGATATGAAATGTTTAGAAGACATAGTCAAATGAGAATGGACAATAACACTCTCGCCACTATCAAATTTTGTGTGTAATAAATTTATGCAAGCACAAGTGAAATTACTAATATAATTATGGATGAAAAAACATCAAACGCCTATGCAAATATAATAATAGTGAAATCTTCATGAAAAGTGTAGAAGTTAGCCTTGGAATATGTATGGAAGTGCAACAAGTAAATTTGGTTTTTTTAAAAAAATTAATAACAAAACCGCCGTCGTGCCAGCAGGAGTAGAGATTAGAAACATAGAGTATGTAATACATAAGGCAGTGTTCCTAATAAGCACAGTATGTGTATACAGTTGCGAAGCAATAATGTTGTAATTGAAAGCATATGTAGGATTTGAGCCTGGTGAATGGTTTGTGCAGAATGTAGGGTAGTGATGGAGAGGCAGCGATAACATCATTTTTAGCGACCGAGTGAAGATGTAAGGCGTAGGGAGGGGAAAAGAATGATTCACAGGGAAAATAGTTACTGCGAAGAGGGCAGGTCAAATGAAGCGTACTTGGAGGTATTGCAGATAGTTGTTAGATTGTGGGGGTGCACAAAATCTGCATTGAATGCAATTGAAGGAGGAAGTTGGAGCCTTTGAAGGAGTAACGATCGGGGAAACAATTACTATGAAGAGGGCAGGGCAAGAGAAGCGTACCTGGAGTTATTGAAGATTGTTCTTGGGGATTGTGGGGTTGCACAAAGGCTGTGTTGAATGCAATTGAAGGATGAAGTTATAACAATTGAAGGAGTAATGGATAGGAAAACAATTACTACGAAGAGTTCAGGGCAAGAGAAGCGTACCTTGAGTTATTGCAGATTGTTCTTGGATTGTTGGGGGGTGCACAAAGACTGTGTTGAATGCAATTGAAAGAGGAAGTGAGAGCAACTGAATGAGGAACGGTTGTTTGAGGGGGTATTTGTAATTCGGAGGCGGTGGCAGCAAAGAGTTACGCTGGATGGTAAGGGATGCGTCTGAATATAGGGAAAGGGGTATTTTGGGTATTTTTAAAAGTGAAAGTGAATGCAGGCTTCTGGGGATGCCACGTCACCAGGTTGAGGTTTTTCTTCATATATACACAAGATTAAAAGAATGGACCCGAAAAATCAGCTTCCACTATCAAGCTAATATGTTGAGGCCTTCAGCTTGCATCTCCATCATGAATCCTCATCTGTATGGTTAGTTATCTGGTCATGAGTCATTTGTTAAAGTTAGTTACAATATGTGTGGTTATAGATTGTAGCAAACAAAGCAGGTGAAGGTTTTGAGGGTCACACAATGAATAAATGTTGAAAGGCCTGAGTAAATTTCAGAATGTATGATACGAGGTGGTTACCTATTTTGAGAGGAGATTTTTTCAAGTTGCGGCGCATCAACAATAGCAAAGACAGTTCTTTTTCATCCATAATAGGATTTCTGATAGGTGATAAAGATGAATAAAATGAGATATGCATTGTATAAAAGGTACAATCAAATGTGCTTGTACAGTAACATTCTCCCCATAGTGAAATCCCATTGGTAAAAAATTGTAGGCATAAATTATTGCAAGTGGTGTCTTTTTCCCTGTTTATCATAGTATGTGTAATATCCTATATCAGAGATATAACACAACAATTGAGCTACAATTAATAAATTATGTGTGAAGTGCATAAATACTTTGATGCTACCCAGCGCAATAATGCATGCAAGAACTGCTGGTTGATCGCACCAGCGCATTGGAAGCCTTCAACTGAGTTGTCTTTGTTTACACCAGACGCAAGCCTTTAACATAGCCGTCCTTGTTTACACCAGACACTCCATTCCAATCTTGTACTGTGGTGTTAGTTTCTGAACTGACATATTCTCTATGGACGAATAGGGAGCAACAGTCTCAACTCCTGGGGTTGCGTGCACACAGCAATATGTTATAGGCTTGTGGGGCACTGAAGCTACAATTGCCTTAAAAACATGTCCATGTTTAAATTCTAAATAAGCTATTGATTGTTCAAGTAATATATCTGTATTGGTTATTCTAAGATATTTTTTCATACTCTGCTTCCAGTAAAGACTCTCATTTCTCGAAGTGGTTCAACTCCCATGTGGAGGTTATAGATTTCTGACGAAAACTCTACCTTAGACACAATTATAATTATAAAATAGGAACGATTACCCCTTGTTATTCCAAACAAAGAAGTAAGATCTACCGTACATAGGTTAAGAAGATATAAAAGGGAATCTATGGATTCCTCAAGCTTATACGCAAGTTATATCATAGCACAGTCATGCAGGTACAAATATCTTGCACTCTCTCGAGACAAAGGTTTAGCTTCCATAACATTAAAAAAGCTAGAAATTTGTAATGACCCGGTAGTTTATTTTTGAATATTTTGAACTATTCATTTCACTTGAGTTAATTAGTTAATGGGTAATTGTGGATAATTGACTTAATCGATAGTTAATGGACTTAAGTGAAAATTTATTTAATACCCTAAGGTTAATTCATTTATTAAGAATAAATAGTAAGGTTTGTCACTTTTAATATATAATTATATTAGGAAAAAAACAAGAACCTAAAATTCCCCGTGAGAGGCGACCATCGTGAAGCGAAAAGGTTCACATTCAGGTAAATTACTAATCTTTAATATATTTTGCTAGATATGGAATAAATATTATGATAGTTATGTTAATTGGATTGGAAAGAAAGGTTGAAATTTATGTCAAATTGATTGGAAGTAAAGTGGGAATAAATGGTGATGTTTCATTGTTTTTGGGGGCAAACCTGCACTTTAATCATTGGCTAATTAATGCCAATGATTGGTGCATCGGTGTAGTTTATAGTTTTGCAACAAAAGAGAGTATATCATTGTCATTAGAGGTTAACGTGTTGGTTCCTCTTTTTCTCATAAAAAATATCTTGTAACGATGATGTTATATAATTAGCCTAGCTCGATAATTTGGTATATAAAAAGTAAATATTGAATATATTGTATTACATGATTACCGCTAGAATTGTGATATTGGAGAAGTTGAAGTTTAACCCTAGGCTTGAAACATAGAAACTTGATTGTAAATTTGTGTGAGTTTTTGGGTCTAGGCTAGACATATAGCAATATGAGTGTTAGTTTTGAAAGCTTATTGTGGTTATGTATGTGAATAGATTGCTTTGAATTTGAAGTTCAACAAATGGGAAAGACTCAAGTCCCAGAGTAAATTCTTATTGGATTCAGGCAAGTGGATTTTTAAACCTTTGCTAGGTGTATGAAATATGTGTATTTTCTTATGGTATATGTTTTGGAGTAATGAGATTTGGTGATGAGTTGACTTGTCCACATTGATTAATACTAATGATGAAACAAAGGGTAATAAAAGGCAATGTGAATAATTGATTTTGTATGATGTGTTCATAATGAAGAATGGTTTGAAAGACTTGTTGAGTCATTGTTGATGTTGTTGTGAATTGTGTAGTGTTATGAAAATGGTCATATCCTTTTTATTTGTGTGAACATGTCATTTGCATTATTTCAAGATATGGTTATAACAAGTGTTATGTGCATTGAGAAAAAATGAGAACTTAAAGAGGATGTACCATTTCGAGGGACGTATAGCGCGCCGCGATGGATACTATATTTAGAGGGACGTATCGCGCGCCGCGATGGTTACTATTATCGAGGGTCATGTCGTGCGCCGCGACAAATGAATGGACAGATATGTCTCCCATGGGTCCCGAACTGAGAGACAACGGGTGTGTATCACTAGGTCAGACATGCATCATTATACTTGACATTGGATTCCATTACATTGCACATACTTATCATTAGTGAACTTGATATTGTGTTTTGCTGATCTAGTGATTGCCTTTTTGCGGAACTTGTGATTGTTGAATACTGAGTTGGTTATTGAGGATATGTAATTTGTTGAAGTGTGTTATTGATGATATGTAAATTGTTGAAGTGTTGCTATTGAGGATATCTAATTTGTTATAGTGTTGTTGTTAAGGATATGTAATTTGTTTAAGTGTTGCTGTGGAGGATATGTAATTTGTCTAAGTAATGTTGTTGAGCTACGTTCTATGTAAACTGTGAGCTGTTAGGTTGGGGTGATGTTTATGCAGGTTGTAGTTTTGGAGGTTTGGTTGGGGGTGGTAAGAGTACCCGTATTTCTTCCCCTTAACTTGAGTTAAGAGGTTTGCTTGTTGGGTACCGCGTGATTTGGTACTCACCCCTTGCTTCTACAAATTTTTGTAGGTTACGAGCCCGGATTTTCGTGATACCTTCCATTCTCTTCGTTTTCGAGGCATCTTGTGGAGGATTGTGAGGTAGCTTCTTGTCATCTCAACGAACTTTCCTTCTCCAGTTTATGACTTTGTTTTTACTTGAAAGACAACTTCATGTTAGACTCGTATTTTTATTTCAATTCTAGTATTTACATTAGAGCCTTGTGCACGTGACTACCAGGCCTTGGGAATTGAATTAAGTTGAATTGTTTCCATATTAGTAATTGTTATCAGACTTTGATTTTATTTCTACATTTTATCAAAACTATTGGGTAATTGGGTTAGGCTGACTTGTCTTGGTGGGATAAGACGAGTGTCATCACGCCCATTTTTGGGTCGTGACAAAATTGTAAGGTTCCTTTCTTTGAAATACAATTAAGTAATATAACATTCCATAAAAAATGAAGTCTTTAAACATGTCCTCCCATCTCCAATTGAAAGTACTATTATAATGTACAAGTATGTTTGTGAAATAGTTTGTCTGGAGTAATAGTAAACATCCAAGTTTGTCAAGTTGTTTAAGTATTTGATTTTTTTCCCTTGTGCATATGTGACCTCGAGTGAAGGAAAATGAAAGAATTCGTAGGAAATTTATATCTGGAGATATTTGATATAGCAGTAGCAAAACAAAATGGATAAGAGTACTTGATAAGTAAACACTTGATCATTGGTAGAATTTCAATGACACAAGAAGAAGAATTAAACATATTGTAAATCCCTGTCCTTAATTAGCATCAAGAGGTGGTTGAGTCATGGATAATGGATTTGGTGTCCCCGAGGAAATCAAATAAGAAGCTGACACTAAAAGATTATCTAACGTTTTGAATCACATTGATGATTTCACGAAGAAGCACCATGTGCTCATATAATGTTGTAAATATTATGATGCAATAAAAATGTAGATGCAATGAATTCTGAGAAGAAAAAGTGCCTTTTGTAGAGATGAAACATTCCAGACATTTTCTTGAATATTTTTGGAGTGTTTTGGACAGGAAAACAGGCATTGAATATTCTCAAAACATATAGTTATATAAATAGTTGCATATATAATGAAAAGAAAACAGAGAGCATACCTTGAAAATGCAAAGTTTCACAAAGAGGCCTTAAGTATTATATATATATCATATAAGAATAGACAACTCTCTTTAGTATGGAAAAGGAGAATGCACATCAAATCGCAAAACAACCTTTTCAAGATTTTAGTAAACTGATTAAGTATTTTGAAGGTATTAGTGCCATGGTCTAAGGAGTTTCCAGTCTGGTAATGCCATGACCTGTGGTCCAAGTGATCAGCAAACCTACAAAGTAATTTTACAACATGTGAAGCAAAGAGAAATATGAAAGAATTAATAGAGGAAGCAGAAGGAAAAGTGGAGGACACAGGGACAGGGAGACATCTCTGAATGGAGGAAGAGTAATTGTGTACTGGGAGAGAAAATGTGTGGTCGTGAAGCCATGGAATATGGGAAGACGGCAAAATTCCAAAACATGGAATAATGATTTTCCTTTTTGAGAAGCCGCAATAAATAAATATATTTGCGGAATGCTGAGTGGCAAGTTCGAAGGCACTTTTCTAAGTAAAGCGATGAAACATTCTACGTAAAAAGCAATTAAATAAAGTTGACGGACGAATCAATAGTGAATAGAAAAGAGAATGGTAATACAACATACCTGGATGGTTGACATAGGATTTGGGGCGGGGTTTTGCGAAACTTCAAAGGCAGCGATGGAAAACTTGTCAAGATGGGGGAATTCAAAATATTGCAGAAAGAGGTATTCTATAAGGAAATCTTCTTGTTCATTGATATTCGCGGCATAGTCTAATCCCATTGGTATAATTTTTTTGCAAAGGCATTGCTGATTTACACATTGACAACAGGGGTGAGTTAGTAATTAAGGAGCATATTAATGGCAGTGAAACAAAAGTGAATTTAGTATAAATTATAGGTGTGTTCAAACATCTAACGGTTATATTAGAACAATGACAGTTAAACCATAACAAAAAGAAAGAGTATGGAAGAGACCCTTGGACTGTGTATCAAATTGAACCAAATGATTCCAAGTGGATCATGTAAGATAATAATAATAAGGCATGTGTGTAACAAAGAGAACAATGGAGTATGGACAAAAGTGATTCCAATAATCTAATGTCAAGAGCGGTGTGCCTTGAGTAAGAGCCATAAATTGATGGATGGTGGGGGAGCTATTCAATTGTGGAGAATGCAGGTGAGAAGAAAGCTAGCGGGAGGGAGAATTTAAGAAGGGAATACAAGGTTGTGCGGAGTAAGTGATGCATATAGCAGATGAAGGTTTAATGGAGGCGTTACTTGAAAGAGCGAAGGGTGTTGGGAAAACGCGGACAAGTAAAAAAATATATATGGTAAAAGTAATGGAAATAAAATGGGAAAATAACGACACCAAGAATTTTACGTGGAAACCCTTCTGAGTAAGGGAAAAAACCACGGACTAAGAGGAGCAATTGATATTACTATAGTAAGGAATTTTACACTGTGTAGTTACGAATACAATACTCAAAGTGACTACTACACACTCAAAAGGAACAACACTCTTTTGGTTTCCGTCTTACTAAAATATCGCTCACACTCTATTTTTCTTCACAGACTATTTTCTTGTATAGTCTATGGAATACCTCACTTTGCTCTCAAAATGGTTTTTCTCTCTAACTTGGTGTGTTCTACAAATGAGAAAGAATGCTCTATTTATAGAAGGATAAAACCATGTCTATGTCACTAATGACATATGTAAACATAGCAAAGTCAAAAATGGTTGCAAATCTTACCAATTTGCCAACTACCAAATCTTTTATTTTCAACTCCAATTACTATTCCTTTTTAACAATTGCTTGTACCAATTGAATAGCTAAAGTTGACTAAAACAATGGGATGGATTCAACAAATCTCCCCCTCCAGTCCCATTTACTGGAAGAAGGTATCTTCAACTTCTTTAGAGAGAGCTCATACCCACAAGTTCTTTGCATAACTCGAACTTGTCTTTCGGTATCATCTTGGTCAGCATATCTGCAGGATTTTCACTTGTGTGAATCTTTTTGACGTGAAATGATTCATTCTCCACTTTCTCACGAATCCAATGATATCTGACGTCAATGTGTTTTGTTCTTGCATGGTACATGGAGTTCTTGCTCAAGTCTATTGCACTCTGGCTGTCACAATAGACAATATACTCCATCTGATTCAAACCAAGCTCTTGAAGAAATCGCTTTAGCCATATCATCTCCTTGCCGGCTTCAGTAGCCGCAATATACTCAGCTTCAGTTGTAGATAGTGCAACACATTTCTGCAACTTTGACTGCCATGATATAGCTCCCCCTGAAAAAGTAAACAAATATCCAGTAGTGGATTTTCTGTTATCAAGGTCACCTGCCATATCAGAATCTGTATAGCCTTTCAAGATTGGATTTGATGCTCCAAAACACAAGCATTCATCTGAGCTTCCTCTAAGATACCTGAGTATCCATTTCACAGCTTCCCAATGCTCTTTTCCCGGATTTTCGAGAAATCTACTGACAACACCAACTGCGTGAGCAATATCAGGTCTAGTGCACACCATTGCATACATTAGACTTCCGACAACGGAGGAATATGGAACTTTGGCCATGTTCTCTTTTTCCTCCCTAGCTGTAGGACACATCTTCTTGCTCAACTTCATATGACCAGCAAGAGGTATACTCACAGGCTTCGCATTCTTCATATTGAAGCGCTCCAATACGCGTTCAATGTACTTCTTCTGGGACAAATAAATCTTCCTTTTATCTCTAAGACGAGTAATTCTCATGCCCAAAATTTGCTTGGCATGACCCAAGTCTTTCATAGAAAAAGACTTACACAACTCTTTCTTCAGCTCGTCAATCTTGGAAGTATTCTTGCCCACAATCAACATATCATCCACATACAACAAAAGGATGATAAAATCTTTGTCAGAAAATTTTTGTACAAATACGCAATGATCTGAAGAAGTCTTCTTATAGCCTTGCTCCCCCATAACAGATTCAAACTTTTTGTACCACTGTCTGGGAGCTTGTTTTAGGCCATAGAGACTCTTTTTGAGTTTGCATACAAAATTTTCTTTACCATCTACTTTGAAGCCCTCAGGTTGTTCCATATAAATCTCTTCTTCTAGGTCACCGTGAAGGAAAGCCGTCTTCACATCCATCTGCTCAATCTCTAAATTAAGACTAGCAGCCAAACCTAGAACTGTGCGAATCGAGGACATTTTCACAACAGGAGAAAATATTTCGTCAAAGTCAATACCTTTCCTTTGACCGAATCCCTTAACAACCAATCTAGCTTTGTACCTGGGCTTCAAGTTGTGTTCTTCAACTTTAACTTTGAACACCCACTTGTTCTTCAAAGCTCTCATGCCCTTGGGCAATTTTACCAACTCATAAGTGTGGTTCTCATGCAAAGACTTCATCTCGTCTTGCATAGCTTCAATTCATTGATTCTTGTGCTCATCTTCCATGGCCTCGTCATAACATTCAGGTTCTCCCCCGTCAGTGAGTAACATATACTCATTGGGTGAATAACGGGAGGAAGGAAACCGCTGTCTTGTGGACCTCCAAAGCGGAATATTTGATTCGTCCACAGCTTCATGAGCAACAGGATCATCAATAACAATATCATTGTTATTATCAACATCAACATGTTGATTCGATACATGATTTTGGGCGTCACCATGATTATCAAACCCAACAACATCATGCACACTTGTGTGAGGAACTTCATCATGATGAACTATACCATCAAAATTTGAAGATTCTACCTTCACCGCTTTGTCAATATCTTCAATTGTTTGATTCTCCATGAAAATAATATCACGGCTTCTCACAAGTTTCTTTTCAATTGGATCATATAGCCTGTAACCAAATTCATCTAGGCCATATCCAATGAAGATGCACTGCCTTGTCTTGGCATCTAACTTTGACCTCTCTTCTTTCGGCACATGTACAAAATCTTTGCAACCAAATACTCTCAAATGGCATAGGAAACATCCTTTCCATACCAAACACTATTTGGTACATCACTTTGCAAAGCAACAGCAGGAGATAGATTAATA
>NC_028647.1:30227709-30229512 GCF_001406875.1 Solanum pennellii | reverse complement strand
AGAGGAGCAATTGATATTACTATAGTAAGGAATTTTACACTGTGTAGTCACGAATACAATACTCAAAGTGAATACTACACACTCAAAAGGAACAACACTCTTTTGGTTTCCGTCTTACTAAAATATCGCTCACACTCTATTTTTCTTCACAGACTATTTTCTTGTATAGTCTATGGAATACCTCACTTTGCTCTCAAAATGATTTTTCTCTCTAACTTGGTGTGTTCTACAAATGAGCAAGAATGCTCTACTTATAGAAGGATAAAACCATGTCTATGTCACTAATGACATATGTAAACATAGCAAAGTCAAAAATGGTTGCAAATCTTACCAATTTGCCAACTACCAAATCTTTTATTTTCAACTCCAATTACTATTCCTTTTTAACAATTGCTTGTACCAATTGAATAGCTAAAGTTGACTAAAACAATGGGATGGATTCAACAAAGGGGCGGTAGTTAAGAGTTACGGTGGATGGGAAGGGAAGCATCTGAATACATTAGCATTGGGTCCATAGTCAAATCCTAGTTTTAAAAAGTTTCTGCAAAGGAATTCTTCATCTAGATATTGGCAACAAAGATGGTCTAGAAAGTAAGGAACATATGAATGGGAGGGAAGCACAATTGTAGTAGTATAAAGTATGGCTTAACAATAGAACGTAAATGATTATGCGATATGTAAGTTAACTCGTTCGGTATATATTTAAAAATGAGATATGAACTATATAGAAGATGTAAGAAAAGAGAACGACCAGCGTGGCAAAGAAGTTCTCTAAATTAACATTCTGTCCATAATTACTGCAGTTCTTTAGATGACTATCAAATGAAAGTTACAAATCCTAGAAACAATTTTGATCTGTGAGTTGAAGCTATAATTTAATAAATTAAGTATAATTTGTGATGGTATTTGTTCCCTATAAAAATTATAGAGGGAGTTAATCAAATATCTCAGTATTTACATTACAACACCCCAATTAAGTTTAATTGTTCCAGAAGTTTGCGGTAAGTATTTGTGTGGGTTATGGAAATTAATTGCCAACAATCTAGACGGGAACATCAGTTCAATTAGTATAAGTTAGAACATAATGTTGTTCATATGGAGCTTTATGGGGCAGAAAGGTAACATTATCGGATCCCATTGGTATAATGTTTTTGCAAAAGGATTGTTGATTTACATATTCACAACAGGGGTGAATTAGAAATTAAAAAACATATCATGGGCATTGAAAAAAAAGTGAAATCAGTATAAATTATGTGTTTTTCTCAAACATCAAGGAGGATTATGTAAGAATAATCACAATACAACCCTATTGAAAGAAAGATTATGGAAGAGAACCTTGGAATATGTATGAAATTGAAGCAAATAAAGTCGATTATATTATGTAAAATAATAACAACAAAGCCTGCATGCAGTAAAGAGTGGAGAAGAAAACAATGGAGTATGTGCAAATGTAATTCGAATTAACTAATATTAAGAGCAGCGAACCTGGATAAAGCGTTAAAAATTGTTGGATGGTGGGGGCTCAATTCCATGGCGGTGTATGCAGCGGAGGAGAAAGCTAGTGGACAGAATAAATTAAGAAGGGGTTGGGTGGTTGTGTGGAGTAAGGGATGGTTATAGCACGTGAAGGAGGAAGGTTTAATGGAGGTGTTATTTGAAAGAGTGAACGGCAGCGAAGAGTTGCGGTGGATGAGAAGGGAAACGAATGAATTTAGGGGTGGGGGCATTTGTGAAATTTTATAAAATAAAAGTGAATGCTGGATTGTGGTGTTGTCACGTCACCGGGTTGAGGTTTTATATATA